>NW_012114799.1:65077-76926 GCF_000951035.1 Colobus angolensis palliatus
TGCTAATCTGTCAACTCTAAATATTAAAGAAATGGTGTTGAATAAATTATGATATAACCACATGAAAAGATTGTAGAGCCATTAAACATAATGTTTTTGGAAAACCATTTAAGACAAGGAACAATGTTCATAGTGCAATGCTCATGATAGTAAACTGTGTTATACTATTTTTATAATTTTGTCTATAAGTAGAAAAAATATACGTACTAATGACAATAAATAAGACTTAGATGAGATAAACCAGTACATTAACAGTGGTTTTCTCTAAAAAACAGAGGTAGATAGAGGCATTCTATTTATCTTCTTTATTTTGTATTTTCAGATTCTCTATAATAGAGTCATATTATTTCAAAATAAAAAGATGCTATTTAAAAGTATGTTGTTTAATTAGTGATAAATTGATAAATACATTAGTAACTTTCACCAAAAAATGTTGTAAATACTGGCTTCCAAAAATATTTCTTGTGTTTACTTCTTTCCTTCCTTTTTGTCACCTCCTAGAGACTTTTGAATTTTTGCCTTAACCCAAAAGAAATATTCCAAAATTGATACTAACTTATTTTTAATGCCTTATTATCCCTGTGTAGTAAGGAGAAGGTTAAATAGGAGGGTGGTTCAGCAGCAGCAGCTACAGAAAAGGAAAGGTGAGTGTTCTATGGGCACTAGAAGGCAGGAGGACTTCAGGATGAACTCAGAGTCCCACATGTTTGAACATAGTAACTTTCCCAGACTCTGCTTTCTTGGAGTTTGTATTTCTTGAAATATTAGTGAACCCCAAATGTATGAATCTTAACAGCCTAGATAGTTCTATAACCAGATTATACACTCCCACAGACTTCTTAAATATGTATCTGTAATTGTAAAGCACTGAAGTATTAAGGTCCAGAATTTAATTAGATAATTCACTAGAGAAGAGTTACTTCTTAAAGCAGTAGTGCATGCAGGATGCATTTCACAGGATTACTTCTCAGTTAAGATAGATACTTATCAGAAAAATAATTTTGTGCACAGAGCTATAAAATAGTAGAGACCTAAACTGAAATGAATGCATCTAACTGTAGAGAATAACAATGCTGATTTTTTTGCAGAGCATCGAATTTAGAGGACAGATACTAACACAGCAGATGCAGTCCAGGTAACAATTGATTTGTTCCCTCTATTAGACATGATTTAAAGGATTCATTCAACTATTACTCTTGCATTCCGAAAAAGCTAATTCTTATGCAGATTTATATCCCATTATGCATAGAGGGCAGTTCTAATTCTGCTGAATCAACAGTAAATTTAATTAAAGTTTCTGATCACAAACATAGGATGTATTAAGAAAGAGGTTGACAGTGTAAAATGGTTAACTAGTCTACTTGATGTGGTGTATTTTAAACCCAAACAAGAAAACTATAAAACTATAAATTTGTTTAAAAAGGTTAAAAAAATTAATGATTTCTCCTTACTTCATGTTTGTTCTTTAAAAATATGTGGTAAAGGACTCTTGACTTTTTAAGGATGGCTTAAAAACACAATTGTTACATAATTCCAATGGACCAATAATTCCAAATATATACGGAAAATATATAACATTAAATAGATTTATTGGTTAAATTAAAACTATTTATATACATGACTCAAAATGCTGAAAAATAATTTAGTCTGATATGGTGAATATCAAAATACTAGATGACAAATATTAACCACAAATATTCTGATCATCAAGGTTTTAGCATATCATGATTTGTCATATTTTGGAATGCTTTCATCTTCTTTAAAAGCATATTTTTAATTTTATGGCATTAAAAGGCATTCCAGAATGATTTTTCATTGACTATTTTGAGAAACAGTTGTAAAGATGTAAATACAAAAATAAAATGTCTAACCATTACGTCTGGAGAAGTATATTAAGTACTGAGTATTGAAAATCATATATTGTTTGATTAATAAACAATAAAATATTGTAATGTGTTTCACTTGCCTTCCAATTAATTAATTAGGAATTAGTTGATAAGATTTTAAATAAATAGGAAAATAAATCTATCAGAGTACACAGTTAATCTGTAAAGATAGATAAAAACTTTTTGAAAATGACAAAGTAATCGGAAAGCTAGGGACTTTGGAGCTAGAAAAAAAAACAATTCAGTCCCAGCTCTGAAACTGTGAACTGGGGGCCTTGAGGAAGTTAGTTAACATCTCTAAGTCTTTCTCCTCTGTAAAATATGATGTAAATAGCCAAGAAGTAGGACTTCGGGAGGTTTACACTGATAAACACACTTCTATGGCAGATGCACTATCTAAGTACCCAAAAAATGTTTGTGCTCTCTTAAATAATCTTTTTTTGAAATAGGTGTCAAAGAAGAAGCAGAGTAATGGATGGGAAAGAGAGTGATCAGACAACTAATCTATATAATAATGCATTGTTCATGTACATCTGTATTACAATCTAATCAACAAGAGGGTGGATGAGTTGTGGTATGTGTAATGGAATGGTGTATCATAGCGGGAAAGTACAATCTGTTATACAACACTTGAAAACTATGGATATATTTTACGAACTAATTATTGAGTAAAATAAGAGATACACAAAACAGTACATAGTGTTTGACTTTACCTAAAGTGCAAAAACAGGTAGAATTAATCTTTACAACTGTAGACAGTGTTCTCCCTTCTGTTACGTAGTAACAGAAAGGAGAACAGCAATGTTTTGCTGCCTTATCTGGGTGATGGCACCATAGAGGTGTTTAGTTTATAGAAATTCATCAGGTTGTCTTCAGAGTACACGCAAGCTCCTATAGGTATGTTGTATTTCAATACAAATTTTAATAGGGATAATTTGAATTTAAACACCTATTTTGTTCCAAATTCCATGCACACCCCACTACGCCACCTATAATGAAAACAGATCAGACATTAACTTTGAAGGGTAAATTGCTTCCTAGAGCAATATCCAAGGTCAGAAAGGAACAGCTGGACATTAAATCCTGGAAGAAATCATTGTGAAAAACTAAAGAAAAAAGGGTAGATCATCTTTCTTAAATGATATTTTCTATTAATCTTTGTCCTGCATATGGTGAGATTCTGGCTGCTTAGCTCTCTTTTTACGTAGAGCTCTTGCCGTTGAAGGAATCAGGTCCCTAAACACTGGTTTTCAGTCTTGAATGCATCAGAATCACTTAGGCGTGTGAAACCACAGATTGCTGGGCCCACTCCTACAGTTTCTGCTTCAATGAGACAAGATAATTTGGATTTTTTTAATAACTTCCCAGGCTATGCTGATACTGCGATGCTGAGCATATACATTGAGACCCATTGTTTCAGGAAAAAAAACAATAACTTTCCATCCTGAATCACATTAGGTAAGTTAGTCTCTGTATTTTCAAATAAAGGAAGCATTACACCAACCACTGCTGTGTGTTTTGAATAAAAGATATAAGGATTAAGCATGTACAAGTAAAGACTTTGGCAGAAAATATGTGCAGTTTAAAAAATTAGCTGCTTTTATTTTGATTTCTAGTGTTTCCCTTTTCTGAAATCTGGAGAGTCTTCAATAGGTGGAAGAGACCAGTTTACTTAAAATTAATGGTCTATGCCGGGCGCGGTGGCTCAAGCCTGTAATCCCAGCACTTTGGGAGGCCGAGACGGGTGGATCACGAGGTCAGGAGATCGAGACCATCCTGGCTAACACGGTGAAACCCCGTCTCTGCTAAAAAAAAAATACAAAAAAACTAGCCGGGCGAGGTGGCGGGCGCCTGCAGTCCCATTTACTCAGGAGGCTGAGGCAGGAGAATGGCATAAACCCGGGAGGCGGAGCTTGCAGTGAGCTGAGATCCGGCCACTGCACTCCAGCCCGGGCGGCAGAGGGAGACTCCGTCTCAAAAAAATAAATAAATAAAAATTTAAAAAAAATTTAAAAAAATAAAAATTAATGGTCTTCACCCCTCGCTGCACATTATCTCCTGGCGAGTTTGTAAAACTCCAAAGCTGGGGCTATACCTCAGGCCAATTAAATCACAGTTTCTGCAGGCGAGGGCCTCAGCATTAATAATTTGTATAACTCTCCAGATGATTTTAATGGTATAGCCAAGAGTGAGAATGACTGCTTTATTTATTTAATTTATTTATTGATTTATTTATTTATTTTTCTGAGACAGAGTCTTGCTCTGTCACTCAGGCTGGAGTGCAGTAGCTGATCTCAGTTCACTAAAACCTCCACCTCCTGGGCTCAAGCAATTCTCCTGCCTCAGCCTCTCGAGTAGCTGGGACCACAGGTGCATGCCACCACACCCAGCTAATTTTTTTGTATTTTTAGTAGGGATGGGGTTTCACCATGTTGGCCAGGCTGGTCTCAAACACCTGACCTCAGGTGATCTACCCACCTAAGCCCCCCAGTGTGCTGGGATTACAGGCGTGAGCCACCACACCCAGACTACTACTTTAGATCCACCAAAAATAACTTCTTCAGTAACACACAGAGCCCACAGAAGTCAGTTGTTGATTGAAAAAAAAAATTGTCTAAATTTGTCCTAAACTAAATAATTGACGTTTATTTGACTCGAATTGAGAACATTGCTAGGGAGGTAAAAACTAAACTAGCTTTCTCAATCTACTCTGATCCTGCAAGAAAAATAGTGGCAGATCTTTTCATAGTTGCTCTCTCACCTAATCACAGAAGCCTCGAAGCAGGTTGGTTATCATATGTCTTTCTCTTTACACAAGGCAATGATTCAAGATAGTGAGTTTGAGAAGTGCTCATATCTTCTTCTTCTTCATTATAGCTAAGGGAAAACAGGGCTGAGGATATGTGTGATGCCCATGATTCAGGCAACATCTCTGTTAATTGTGTTATGTGGCTTCCTGATAATTCATCAGAAATGTTCTTTTGAAGTCAACCCACATTACTGGCTATGATTATATTTATTCATACAGAATATTTTTTCTATTATTTGATCTTTTAGGAAGATTGGTTTTAATCATTTGGCACCATAAACAATTGAAAGTAAAATGGAAAATCTATGATAAAAACATACAAAAGTAGAAAAATAATACAATTATATATTAATCATATCGATGGGAGTTTAGTAAGCCTAGAGAAAAAGGAAACATAGCAAAGTAAAAATAAATTTTATTCCCAAATTCACATTTTAAATCAAAAAAAATTTAAAGCCTCGGCAGGGCACAGTGGCTCACGCCTGTAATCCTAGCGCTTTGGGAGGCTGAGGAGGGTGGACCACCTGACGTCAGGAGTTTGAGACCAGCCTGGCCAACATGGCAAAAACCCATCTCAACTAAAAAATACAAAAATTATCAGGGCGTGGTGGCAGATGCCTGTAATTCCAGCTATTCGGGAGGGTAAGGCAGGAGAATCGCTTGAACCTGGGGGGCAGCAGGGGTTGCAGTGAGCCAAGATCATGCCACTTCACTCCAGCCTGGATGACACAGTGAGATTCCATCTCAAAGAACAAAACAAAACAAAAACTGAAAACCTCAATTGGTGACATATTTAAAGAAAGAAAAATAAAACGTAAAATGAATAAATAAATTCAACAAGTGAATGTTTTTTAACAAAATACCAAGACTACAAAAGATAAAATCGTGTATAAATACATTATTCCCAACAAAACTAATAAAACTGAGAATATATACTGAAAAGTTAGCTTAAATGGATTAAAACACATATTAAAAGAAATATCTATACCTCTATATACCAACTATATATGTATATATTTATATTTATACAATTATAAGAATATGAATGCATACTGATATATGAAATTTTATTTATGAATACACAAGTATACACAATGGGCTATAGACAAGGAACCGTGCCTGAGGAGTCTCTGTGGGACCCTCACTTGATGTGCTTGATGAACTGCTAGACTGTAATGGATGAAAATATGAGGGGCCTTGGAGGGAGTGAGAGCATTTTGCACGTAGGAGGGAAAGCAAACGTTTGGGGACTATGCTGGCCAGCCTTTATGATGGTTCCCAAAGATACCCAGCCCCTACTAGTCTTCTCCAACAATGAAACAGAGCTGAATAGTGTGACCAAGAGGTCCTGTGAAAACGACAGGTGACATTCGAGGATAGACCATCCAAGGCACTGATCCTCTGAATTACCCATGCTGGAGAAGTCCAGACATTACATTATGAGGACACTCCCACAGCCCCGTAAAGAAGCCAATGTGGAGAAACTGGAGGCTTCTTGTCAATAGCCAGCACCAATTTGCCATACATGGGTGTGATCCCATCTGGATGTGTGTGCCTCAGCCTCAGGCAAGCTGTCATGTTACCGTAGCCTCAGCTGAAACCTGGGCTCAACCCCATGAGAGATCTTGAGCCAGAATCACCCAGCCAAGATGATTCCAAACTCAGGATCCACAGGAATTGTGACAGACAGTAAATTCTTTCTTAAAAGTCATTAGTTTGGGGCAATTTATTAAGAAGCAATATACAATTAATACTGATTTTGTGATGTGTGTGTGTTCGATTAGTAGGTAGGCTATATATAATCTAACCATTTAACAATTAGTTTTTTTAAAAAAAAATCCAGCCCTGTGTTAATAAAAATGGAAACATAATAGGTCATACACTGCCTACCAGCTTTTCATTATCTAAAAACAAAAAAAAGCAGGAAGAATTTTTTCAGTATGTAGCATGAGACTTAAAATATCTGGACTCTACCTCACACAATATACAAAAATAAACTCAAAATGGATCAACAAACTAAAGAAAAGAACTGAAACTATAAAACTTTTTCTGATTTTGGCAATGGATTTTTAGATATGATACAAAAATCGTATGTAATATAGAAAAGATAAGATCAGAATTCACCAAAATTTTGAAAAACTGTGAATCAAAGGATATCATCAAGAAAGTGAAAAGAAAACTCCCTGAGTGGGAGGAAGTATTTCCAAAATATGTATCTGATACAAATCTACTCTTTAGAATATATGACAAATTCTTCTTTTTGGTTTTGTTTTGTTTCTGAGACGGAGCCTCGCTCTGTTGCCCAGGCTGGAGTGCAATGGTGCCGTCTCAACTCAGGGCAACCTCTGCCTCCTGGGTTCAAGCGATTCTCCTGCCTCAGTCTCCTAAATAGCTGGGACTACAGGCGCCTGCCACCACGCCTGGCTAATTTTTGTATTTTTAGTAGAGGCAGGGTTTCACCATGTTGGCAAGGCTGGTCTGGAATTTCTGACCTTGTGATTCACCCACTCGGTGTCCCAAAGTGCTGGGAATACAGGCGCGAGCCACCATGCCTGGTCAAAGAACCCTTAAAATCAACAAGAGACATAAATTAAAATGTTTTTTCAGTATAAACTGTATATAATAGAATGTTCTATAATTTTAGCTGAATTTGATTTACGGTTTGTTTTTTTTTTTTCTGAATTGTCAAGCAATTGGCTAGCGAGTCTGAATTGACTGCTATCCCTCAAAGACTTAATGCTGCCTCCTTGAGGTTTTACGTTTTCTGCCCACCTGGAATGTTTTTCTATTCATTTTTACCTGTCTGCTCTTTAAAGTCCAGCATATGGTTCTTCTCTAACATGATTACCCTGAGTAAATATCTTCCTTTATTCTTTGATATGACCATATGTATGATACATAACATGATGTTGTATGTTGTGGATATAAATGTGTCATATCACCTCTTCCTGGTTATAAATTTCTTGAAGGAGATAATTCAATTTATGTGACCACATCTACAGATACACCCTGCATAATGTAAAGTCCAGCAATTGCGCCTGGGATGTAATAAACCAATAAAATGAATAAACAAATGAAATGATATAAAATAGTGAAATAAAGTTTCTAAAATTGATTTAAATGCTAGCATTCTTTCACTTCCAGTTATTTCGTCATGAAGTATCTTTATTTTCCCTTGATAAGAAAAAAAGACCATAAGAATATGAAGATTGGTCCATAAGTATGTTTATATTATTAATTATATTTTTATAAGCTTGTGCTCTATTTTGTCCAAATACTCAAAGTTAACCTGGTTTTATGCTCCTTATTCCACATTTTGCAAACATAAACCTAAATTACAAAAAGTTACTATTTAAAAATAAGATGAAAAAGCAATTTTTATTAGTGATGCTATCAGGGATGATCTGGCATAACCTAATACAGTTTTACTTTTCATAGACAGTTAACCAACTTCCCTGAAAGCAAATAGTAAAAATTGTACTTCTAGATAGAAATCGACCGACTTGGACAAGAATACAAAAGTTCTCAAACTAATTTTACTAGTTTATTTAATAATTGATCATTTTTTACTACTTTTAACTTTTCATTCTCTAATCTTTAAAAACTGCATCAGATTTGCATAAAACTATAAATGTGGAAATGCATACTTAAATCTTCTTACTTCTTTCCAGTAACTTGTTTGGGGCAAAATATTTCAATGATCTTGCATAATCCATACACTTAATAAAATAAATTGAAACTGAATTTAAAAAGAAAACAAAAAAAAAAATACTTTTGCCGTCAGGCATGGTGGCTCATACACCACCATGCAAGGCCGAAACAGGTGGATCACCTGAGGTCAGGAGTTCAAGACCAGCCTGACCAACATGTGAAACTTCACCTCTACTGAAAATACAAAATTAGCTGGGCGTGGTGGTGCGTGCCTGTAATCCCAGCTACTCAGGAGGCTGAGGCAGGAGAATTGCTTGAACCTGGGAGGTGGATGTTGCAGTGAGCCGAGATCATGCATTGTACTACAGCCTGGGCAAGAAGAGTGAAACTCTGTCCCCTGCCGAGACCAAAACAAACAAACAAACAACAACAACAACAAAACTTTTGCCTATTTTAGGATGTTTTTAAAATCACAGCTTTTTTAGGTTAAAATCTTTTATTTTGACATACTTATGTTCGCATGGCATTGTAATAAATAATACTGAGAGATCACATGTATTTTTCACCCAGTTTTCCCCACTGATACTCTCTTATAAAACTACAAGAAATCCTGGTCAAGAAAACAACCAGGTCAAGAAAATAACCAAGATACTGACATTTATACAATCAAGCTACAGAGCATTTCTATCTCCACGAAGATCCCTGTTGTGGTTCCACAAAATTAAAAAAAGCTGCTCCCTTTTCCCTCCTTTTCTCCTGGAAACTACTAATCTCGTCTTCATTTCTTTAATTTTGTCACTTTGAGAATGTTATATAGATGAAATCATACAAACAATCACAGTTGGGACTGTGTTTTTCTTCACTTGGCATAACTCCGAAGATGCATCCACATTGCTGTCTATATCGAAAACTTGTTCCTCTGTATTGCTGAATATTTATTCCATGGGATGAATGGACCACAGTTTATCTAGCCATTCACCCTTTGAAGAACATCTGGGCTGTTTCAGCTTTTGGCTATTATAAATAAGGCTATTGCAAATATTTGCAGACAGGTTTTTGTGTGAACATTATTTTTTATTTATCTGGAATAAATGCCTTGCAGCAATTGTCTAGTGAAATTTAATTGCTAGGTCGGATAGTAGTACATGCTTAGTTTTTAAAGAAACTTTCAAAATATCTTCCAAAGCAGCAGTACCACTATACATTCCAACAGGAATGTATGAATGAGCCAGTTTCTCTGCATGTTTGCCATCATTTGGTGCTGTCACTTTAAAAACAAAAATTAACCATTCTGATAGATTTGTAGTGATACTCTATTGTAGTTTCAATTTGCATTTACCTATTGGCTACTAATGTTAAAATATTTTCATGTACTTATTTGCCATCTGTAAATCTTCAGTAAAATGTCTCTTCATGTCTGGGATCACTTTCTGATTGTATAGTTGTGTTTTTGTTATAGTTGTTATTTTTAACTGTTTAGTTTTAAGAATTCTTTATATATGAATGTTGGTCCTTTGTTAAACATGTGAATTTCAAATATTTTCTTCTAGACTGTAATTTGTACTTTTAGCCTGAAACAGGGTCTATTATGGAGCAATAGTGTATCATGCTATGGACTGTACTTTTGGCATACAGTTTAAGAAATCTTTCCCTAGCCTTAAATCCCAAAGATTTTTTTCTAAAAGTTGTACAGATTTACACTTTACATTTAAAAGCATGATCCATTCTGAGTTTGTATAAGGTGTGTGGCTTAAGCCAATATGATGCTTTTGTTTCTTGTGGGCTTTAGGTTTTATTTTTTGCCTGTGGATATCTGATTGTTCTGGCACTAGTTGTTGAAAAGACTGTCCTCCATTAAATTGCTTGTGCACGTTTGCCAAGAATCTATTAGGCATAGTTCTGAAGGCCTATTTCTGGGTTCTCTCTTCTCTTTCATTGATATATGTGTTTGTCCTACTGCCAGTTCCAGTCTTCATTACACTAGCTCCCAAAACCTAATTTTTTTAAAGTTCATGATCAGTTTAATACAGCAGACTTTTCAAGCTTAAATTATTTAGATAATGTTATGTTAGAATTTTTTAGTATAATATTTTTGTTTATAAAACTCAAATATTTTTCTTACTCTAACATATGATTTACAAAATCCCAATGAATAAAGGTAACTCAAAGCAAAAGATAAGAAAACAGGTCAACATCTACACTAGGAAAAGAGGCCTTTGACTAAAATCCCTCTGTCTTTTATAGCATAGATTACTTAGGTCAAAAAATATAACCTAGAAATATAGCACATGTATATTCCAAAAGACTAAAGCCATCAAATAGCAGTTCTTTCAAAACGTGAAATTCCATGTGTTCAAAAGGCTTTCAAAGCATTATATGAGGCTTCATGCCTTAAGTCCATAAATTTTTATTGTTCATCTTAAAGCCTGTAAACTTCCTTGAATGATTTCCAATCATTTATTCTTTACAGATACTAATCTGCTGAATTGGCTTTCCAACATTTACTTTGCTTTTTAACTGTGCAAATGATATCTAAGTACAAAACACTCAACAATCATACATATTGCTCTGATTGTGCTTCAGGGCTCACATGGAATAAGGAAACACTAATTTCAATGAGAACATTTTATTTGTTCAGAATTAATTTCTTGGCTTGCCCAATTTGCAAAATTTTCTACAACCCCAAGCTGACATTCAAATACCACTAAAGAATCCCTAGACCATAATCTGAGTCAATGTTTTCAGCAGGTGCCTTCCCAATATACACATCTGAAGCTCAAGGCATAGCCACTAGAAAAGTCTCTAATCTGTACACACATGAAACACTCAAGCATATGGTAAGGCTTATCTTGAAACTTTCACAAGCCAACATTTGTTCGATTTGCTAAACTCTGCCACGTTATCCTCTGCCAAGAGATGGACTTGCATCAGCACAGGCACATGGCAAATTGTCCCAATTATTTGCTAAATAGATATGGAAGATCTTTGGACATTATCTTCGAACACCTTTTGTGTAAAGTAGTCATTACTGTCCTCCTGTAGTTACTAGATATGCCAGATTTTGCTTAGGTGAATTATAGCTGAGTAAAATTATGAATTGTCACCCCAATGCATCACAAAGAAAAGTATTCTCAAAGAAGATCACTCCTTTACCTGTTTGACATCATATGCCAGAAGGACATATTTTAAATCTGGTGAAACTGAATGTCTTGATGCTTTGAAGGTTACCTAGAAAAAGAAAAAAAAAAGTTATATTTAAAAGCTTTTTAGCATGAATTTGGATGTATAAATATATTTTAAAAACTCAATTATCATAGTACTATAAAATGTCATTCTCATTTCTTTTATATTCTATATTTGCACGTATGTACGTATGATTATTCAGATGAATATAAAACACTGAAAGAGGACATATTAGACATTTCAGCAAGAAAAAGTTAGCTAATATATCTTTCTATATGTTATCTCTTAAAGAATATGTTAATATTATTATTATTATTATT
>NW_012114799.1:77096-111826 GCF_000951035.1 Colobus angolensis palliatus
AGAGACAGGGTTTCACCGTGTTAGCCAGGATGGTCTCGATCTCCTGACCTCGTGATCCACCCACTTCGGCCTCCTAAAGTGCTGGGATTACAGGCGTGAGCCACTGCGCCCTGCCAATATTTTTATTATTTAAAAAATTCAAAGGCCTGTTGAAATTCCTGAGTAACCAAAATGCTTCTATATTTGCATGCTAGATTAATCCAAAGGAAAAGAAGTATTGACATTCTGCTTGTCATAATTTCTATCTCTGTGTTTTTGTATTCTTACTGCTTGAATGTTTATATTCAAAGAAGATACTAACATTAAAGACAGACTCTTTAAAGGAAATGCCCAGGGTGAAACAGAAATACATAACATTGCATTTGATGTCAAACAAAAACTACTACACTGTACTTGACTAATTTTGAGCCTATAATCATTGAACAAATTTGAGGACAGAAGGAATTTAAACTACACAAAGAAACAAATACACTCAAGGTAGAGAAAAGATTTCCCTTGAATTAGAGCTACTTGTCTCATTCATATCTACAGAGAGGGCAAGCACGTTGAGTTGATGTATCAAAAACCTCCAAAATATAAACAAAAAACCACAAATTCTATAAAATTTAAAGCACAATAGATACTTTGCATGGTATTTGCAGAGAAATATGTACATAAACAATTATGCACACCTTATAGTTTCCATAAGACTGCTCTCTATAGAGTCCAGAAAAGTGTAAAGTCAGAGTTTCTTTGTTTTGTTTTTGTTTGTTTGCGTGTGTTTGACATAGGGACCCCGAAACACAATGGATAGGATAAGAAATTCAGACTAATCTGTATTTGGCAAGTTTGGGTGGTATAATAAAATATATTTTTGGTCTTTTCTCTGGTTCTTGGCACTGAGCTCCAAAAACCCTTGAAATTTCCTGAGTGATAGAAATGTCTTTTGTTTTTCATAGCAAACTTCTTTCCACTTTATTAGATTTCATGCTAAAGCGACTGCAACATCAGAGGACTCTTTGTGAGGGGAGGGGTTAGCTTATAGTTTCAGGATTAAGCTGGTCATCGGGTCACATCAATCATGCGATTACAAATTTAGAAATTTCAGCCCCATTCTAAGATCCGCTAGGAGAGAAGAGCTGGCCAGTGATTCAATAAATCATGCCTAAGTAATTAAAACTTGCTTAGAAACTCTGAATGATAAGGGTTGAGGGAACCATCTGGTTGGTAAACATACAGATGCACTGGGAGGGTGATGTACCCCAGTCCAAAGACAAACAGCCTCCTGTTCTGGGGACCCCTTCAGGCATCACCTCAGTATCTCTTCATCTAGCTGTTCATTTGTACCCTTTACAATAAACTGCTACCCGTAAGAATGGCTCTTGTCTGAGCTCTCTGAGTTATTCTAAGAAATTCTCCAGCCTGAAAAGGGGTAATAAGAACCCTCACGTTTGTAGCCAGGTTGGACATAATTCAGTACCGTTGGGACCAGGGACTGGTAGCTGGCATCTGAGGTGAGGACAGACCAGGGGAATTGAGCTCCTTAACTGTGGCATCTATGCTGATTCCTGGTATTTAGTCTCAGTATTGAATTGAACTGTGGAGCACTCAATTGGTATCAGAGAATCATTTTTGGAATGACATAGCTTGTTAATTCCTGAGCCAGATATGCAAGAGAATGGAATGCTCAGGGAGACCTCACCATGTGACAATGCTAAGGTATGGGAGTTTATACCTATCTTATACAATCTACATATAAGGCATTTTAGAAGAAGATGACAGTGTTCACTGGCAATAATTCATGTCAAGAAATTTTTTGTTTTATTTCTTAAAAGATTCATTTAAATAATCATGAAAATAACAACATCAGCAACTACCATTGATTGGTATCTATCAATCTATCTATCACGTGATCTATCTATCTATCACGTGATCTGCAAGTTGCTAGGACCTTTGCAATTATCAATGATCTTAAATAGTCTTCAGGGTAATACTATGATACAACCTCATTCTCTCTCTCATTATTTTATTGTATACTGAAATTTGATAGAAATGAACCTATGGGGAATTTGGGGTGACACTGGATACACAAAGTATCCAACATTATAGTGTCAGGAGGTGTATTGCTTTTAAGGAAATGTTTAAGGGGACAGTATCAAATGGTATGCTGTTATATAAAGACTGGTAGGGCAATATCATCACGCTTGTCCTACAATATTGCAGTTGTTACACCTTTCCCAAGGTCAGAGAGAAGCATGCATAACAAGACAATCCAGGAGGGCTTCTTTCCGTAAGCCTTGCATTATCTCAGAAAATGTAGGTTTTTCTTTTCTTTTTTTTTTTTTTTTTTTTTGAGCGCTTCTCTATCTAAAGTCTGAATTAATTTAAAGGAAATCTCACCTCCCTCGTCCTCATCCACCCTCATGTGACGTTCCTCACACAAATTAACTTCACGCTTTCACAGGTGCGTCTGTGCCTCCGGTAACAACATTTTAGTATCTTTTACAGTTCCTGCAATTATCCAGTCTGGTACTTTATTAATTATCACTCTACTGCCTCAAGCTTATGCAGCACACAGACTGGGAAACTTTCCAAATATCTTTTCAGGGGCCCAAGCTGCTGAACCTTCTCTGAAATTAAAGAGTTGTGGGCAGGTCACTGAGGCTGCAGAGAAACTTACTGATGATACACGAATAAGAAACATATCTTGGCAGTTTAGTCAACAGTGCAGAAGATGTTGGAAATCTTAGGTCAATCCCTCTTAGTTTATGACCTTAATGTTATCCTTTATTGCATTTGGGGGCTTAATTCTTTCTAGCAGCCACAGGAGACATCTTGGTCAACACCGATTCTAATTGTAGACATTAAGTAGTTTTGGTTTAATTTCAACTTAATATGACTTCAATTTGTGGTTTGGGGAATTTGATTATTGCCAGCAATGCTATTACAGTATTTTCATATTTAACAACTTAATTACCATTGAAATGAAAGGATGCAAAAGTAATTTCCACATGTGTTCATTGCCATTACTCAGCAATGATGCCTGCCTGTGCAATTTTTGACATCCAACATTAGTAGGTACAAAGGGCAAAAAAATGCATGAATCCTGCCATCTATGTACATTCTGTTGAAGGCAAGCAAGGTATGATAAACAGAGTAAAGTGAATATGCAGGTGATTAACTAGATGAATTAAGCAAGAAAGACAAGGTATTTGATCAAGCAGAGAAACAAATGTATGCTTTCAGGCAGCTTGGGAACATTTTGTGGTACCTCTTTATGTATCATTCCATTCAAATGAATCTTAAGTATTGAACATTCACTGTACAACAAGACACCTGGGAGACACTGAAGGTGCCACAAAGTTGGGAAACCAAACCCAATAGGATGTTTTCCATTCCATATTGTTCAGGATAAGACAAGTGTCATGAACCTCTTTAGTCAATGATAGAGCCAAGGTACAAAACATGGATGCTTTAAACCACTAGGTATGCAGAGTAAGAATGAAGCTATCTGCGTAAGAATCAAAGAGAGATGGAGTAGTCAGACCGCCTATTTAAAAGAGCCCAGTAGCTCCTCAGCTCCAGATACAACGTCCTATAGAAAAATACACACAGTGTTGCTAGTTTTCCACTTTTTGGCAAAAAAAATTAGAAAGCAAAATTTAACTTATAATTTTAAAATTATGATCCCATCCTAAATACACTTGGGGTCCAGATGCTGTCTGGAGCCTACAAGCTTGCCAATTTTTGGTAAAGTAATAATTGCCATAAGGATGGGTGAGGAGAAAGAAGACAATGCTATGAGATTTAAAAAGCAGAATTATATCCTTTTCATCTATTTGGTGGTAATGTAAGAGAAGACTTTATCTTCTAGTGTTTTTGAGTTAAATGCAGTTACAACCTACAATATGAGAATAACCTTCAAAAATGCACAAGTAGCTTAAAAACAATTCCTGGGAAGATGAGGGATGATTCCATAGATTACTGCTATTATGTATGAAGTACGCATTATTGCCAACATGAATATGCCAGTGCTTATTACTGTTTTCATAAGTGGTAAAACTGAAAGCCAAGAAAGAAGCAAAATCAGGTTTGAATTTAGAACTATTACCTTGGCAACTGGGTGAAAAACTAGTTAGATTTGATGACATCTTGAGTTCATGACAGCTGGTAAGAGGCTCATGACAATCCAAGAAAGCAACGTTAAGAAGTTAAGGAAGAAGCAGAGGCAAAGAGTGAAAGGGACATGTACAGGGGAGGTTGTGAATAAAGTACAAAAAAAGAAAAAAAAATAAGGATTAGATTAGATTTGAAGATGGAGAAAGAAGAAAGTATACAGAATAACTTCAGGTTTTCAAGTTTTTATCATTGGGTGAAGGTTGCTTTTGTAACATTCTCACTGGGGAAAATAAGCAAAAGTAGGCATATTTTGAGGAAAGTTTTAGACCTTCAAATTTTATGTACATTATTGTTATAGCTCCTGAAGGATAGCCAATAGGAAATATGCAGGATTTGTGGATAAAAAGCCTGCAGTTTAAGAGAGATGCCAGAAAGCCTCATCTTTAATCATTTATACAGAGTACTAGATGAAAGTTTATGTTCAATGTAAATCCATCCCCTCTAAAGAAAAGGAACAAGTTCCCCAAATGACATGGTCTACCGGGGTGGGCCAGTAATCGTGCAGTTAAGACCACTGTGTACCATTGCTTGTATTCTTTAAATGTGCATGTTTTCTTTCTCTTGTACCTCTGTTCAACTTCCTCTACTTGCTATATCACCTTCACCTTTCCCTTTTCCTTATTCAAATTGTGCTTCTCTGAAGCATCATTCTATTTCTCCTCCTTTAAGCCTTCCCTGTCCTTCTTAGCTCAAGTGATTCATCTGACCTCACATGTATACAATGACATGTGCAGTTCATCTAACAATTGATCACTGTTTCGTGATTGCACTTCTAGGTTGTTTGGAACTGCAATTTACATATTTTATTGCCACAATAATGTCCCTATTAAGAGGCTCCATTACAATGATTCACTTTTGTCAGAAACATTATGACTAGAGGTAGAAATGAGATAATGATGGTATGCCAAGATGTCAGATATTAAAGATCATAGCAAGAAATCATTAAACACAAACTTAAATGTCAGAAGTGCCAGAAAATATAAAATATTCATTTGTATGACTTGAGGCTGAGAAAGGACTAAGCAAAGGGAGAACGAGAGATGCAGTTAAAATTAACACAAGTTGGTATGAAGGACTTGGTTGCCTTAACATTGACAAATGGCAGAACATTAGGAACTGTACAGTAGGGATGTATATTGTTCTAGATCTTGGAATAAGCTGGTAATAAAAAGATCTAAATACATCTCTATTTACAAAATAATAAAAAAATCATGCTCCAGGAGCTTTGGCTGAAAAATTCTGAAATTGCAGATGGGTACATTTTTAACAGATAGTGAATGATGGAGACAAAAATGTAAGTCTTCTCGGATTGTATGATATTTTCCCTGCTCCCTCAACCTCCAGCCCATCAAACTCCCTGAACATACATACACATATCCTTTATGTTTTGTTTGTTTTGTTTTGTCTTTTGACATAGCACTATAAAATGTCTCGCATTGTCACCCGGGCTGGAGTGCAATGGCACTATCTTGGCTCACTGCAACCTTCACCTCCTGGGTTCACACAGTTCTCCTGCCTCAGCTTCCCAAGTAGCTGGGACTACAGGCACTCGCCACCACGCCTGGCTAATTTTTTGTATTTTTAGTAGAGACGGGGTTTCACTATGTTGGCCAGACTGGTCTCAAACTCCTGACCTCGTGATCTGCCTGCCTTGGCCTCCCAAAGTGCTGCGATTATAGGCATGAGCCACCATGCCCGGCCATCCTTTATGTTTAATTTATTTAGGGTATAACTTCCCTCACTACTCAATCTCATTATTAGTTTATTGATACCTTACAAAATTATTTAGAAAAGCCACCTATCATTTAAGAAAAATATTAATTTTGAAACATGTAAATTAAGTATATATTATGAAAATGCTTCCTTCATAGTGCATGTATAAATGACCAAATTCCCCGGTGTGAGCATGAGAAAGGATTTTAGAAAGCCAGTGGACCATAAGTGGAGGAGAAGAGGGAGAAAGGTTACTACCTGGTTGAAAAGAAGAAAAGAGAAATCAAGAGAAGCTGGAAAAGGAGGCGGCAGTCCCCAGAATGATGCAAAAGACAGGCTCTCTTTCACTGTCCGGCTTCAAGAATAGAGAAGAAGCAAACAGGTTTTTATCACTTAGCTGTAAACAAAGTCTTGATTGTTCACTGTAGCTATAACTGGGTACATATGCAGGAAATTTTAAAATCAATTTTTTTACTGTGTATTTCTTCATGTTCTCTTTTCTTAACCGACCAATTAATTATGATCGTGCTTAAATTGTATATCTTTACAATTACGATCGTGCTTTAAATTGTATATCTTAAATTGTATATCTTTCCTGACATTGGCAATATCTATATTTTGTAAACATAATAGATGCTCTCTCTATATATATTTTTTCTTGTTAACATGCATTTTGTTGATATTGGAGTATTTAATAACACAACACAAAGCAGAAAATGCTGTGGTACAACTAGGTAAATTTTATAACCATTGAATCAATACCTACTAATCCATATAGACTGATGCACATATATTTTTATTGCTCAATAAATGTAAACAGCCAAAATAATATTCTATTCATTTATATCATAGGCCATACACTAAAACATTTAAAAAGCAATTTTTATTTTCCACAGAAAGTGGAAATTAACGCTTACAGAAATCGATTAATAACTTAAAAAAATAGGGCAGAAAAGGTGACTCTGAGAGTAATGCCGATATTTCTCCACCCAACACTTCAATAAATTGGAAAAGCTATGGGCTGATGAAAGAAAAAAAGGAATACTGTAACTTACATATTTATGCAAAGTATTTATGTAAAGTTCAGTTTGTGCTGGTCTAATGATTCTTCCAATTGTCTTAGTGCTTTATAATCATCATATATCAAGTATATTTTTTTCTTAAATGGTGCTGTTACCTTCAAGCACAGCTGCATTAAAGAATACAACATATAAAAGCTACGGAAGTCCTAAAAAGTTTGACATTAGAATTTCCGGATGAGTTTTCCTCGCCGTGGCCTTATGCAATGTGTGTAATATAATACTTATAAAATAAGATGGGTAGACTGGAGCTGTCCAATACAGTTACTTAAATTCATTCTTGTTATGATATCCCATCAGGTACATTTTACAGAGTATAATTTTATGAACAAAAATAATATAGTTATTATTTTAAAACATAATATGCACATTGTATTTCAATTAGTGATATATTTCTAGTGTAAGAAAAAAAATGGTTACCAAAAGCTTTGTAATTCCCATATTTATAAAAAAAAGGGAAACTATAATGTCCAACATTAAGTAAAAAACCTTTTATCTTTTTTTTTTTGGCTGAATTATTTCTTTTTATGAGATAGAAACAGAAAAACAATAGTGATTCAAAGACTAAATCATCCTGACAGCTGATGGTTTAAAGGCTCGTTTAAGGTTTATACAACATCCTTAATTTAGCATTATAATTAATAATTCCAAAAAATAGAAGAAAACATAGGCTAGCAAATAAAAAAGATATTTAATTGTGCCAGATTTGATATATTCTTACATATTCTCAATGATACCATATTTGATATTGCTACAGATTCCACGTTTGACTCCTTCAAACCTCATATTGAAATTTGATACCCAGTGTTGGAGGTGGGGGTCTAATGATGGGTGTTTAGGTTATGGGACGGGCTTCCTCATGAATGGCTTGGTGCCATTTTTATAATTGTGAGTTCTTGTTATATCAGTTCTCATGAGAGCTGGTTGTTAAAAAGAGCCTAGTACCTCCTCTCTCTTTTTCCTGCTTCCTTTCTCACCATGTTATCTCTGCACATGCAGGCAACTCTTTACCTTCCACCATGAATAAAGCAACAAGAAGCCCTCACCAGAAGCAGATGCCAGGGCCATGCTTTTTGTGCAGTCTGCAGAACCATGAGCCAAATAAACATCTTTTATGTAAATTACCCAGCCTCAGATATTCCTTTACAGCAATACAAAATGAACAAGTAGATAAGACAGACATCTATTTAGTAGATAAGACAAATATGAATTAATAGATAAGACAGATATCTACTTTATCCTTATCATTTTTTCTCTTGAATTGGATTAATCACAGCTTTTGTCTCTTCACATATTGTCATTCATGATAGATTGAGCAATTAAAAATTTAATTCCCAATTAAATTCAAATATAAGATAAACAATAGATATATAGTAATATATGTAGAGAATGGCATATCATATAACCATGATAATGACATAAAAATAGAGTATCTTATAAAAATAACTGAACTATAGGTTAAATGCAAATATGCATGAATCAGTAACAAAATGCTGAGTGAAAAGGGAAGTATAAGAAGATCATGGACTGCCTGATGCCTCTTTCAAAAGTTCAAGACCAACTAAGATTAAATTATACATCATATAGACAAACATATCTACGTATCAAAGCAAACTGAGTTAGACATTAACCAGAAACCCAAGGGTATAAAAATAATTTACATAGTGAATTAACTTAAAAGTTGAGCGTTCATTTACTAGCACTTTAATTCTCCAAGGTTGGAAGTCATGCTTTATACACACCATTTTATCAGAAATATCCATTAATAGCTCCTAAGCACAGTTGAGACCAGTGGTTGTTTACAACTGTGACTGAATAAACCTCCCTGTTCTTGTTTACTGATATATACATGCAATTGCTTCCTTACGGTATATACCAGGAAGGAATTTTTAGGTTGCACGGCATGTGAATGTTACACTTTACACAATAATGACAAAATTTTACCCAAAGTAAAAACACAAATGACATTCCCGCTATCAATGAGTAAGAGGCTCTGTTATTCCACAGTCTTTCATACATGGTAACATCAGGGTTAAGCTTTGCCGATAGGATATGTGAAAAATACTATCTTCTTGTTAATAAATACTCCTGTTTGTGAATTATGTTAAGCAGCTTTTACTTTTTTCTCAACAATTTTTTGATAAAAAGTCCATTTATATTTTTTGTTCCTTTTCAATTGATTTGAAAGTTTTTACGTATTAATTATATTAACATTTTCTAAGTTAATTAATAGTTTCCATTATGTCTTTATAATTTACAACTTGGCATATTGATATGCTAAAATATCTCGGTCCTCTAATTTTAACATGAAATTATAATAGATATAGGATGCAAGCAACAAAAAACATAAGTATTTGACAATTAAGAAGGCTCTGAATGTGCAATTCACTTGAAAAAAAAAAGAATAACAAGGCTTGGGTTTTCAGCTTAGAATATCAATATTTCTTGAATATATTAACGGGTGTAACATTACATCTCATGTTCAGGACTCCTAATAATAGATTGATTTGCTGTTTCTTGCTCATTTCTCAGTATCTTTTTGATAAGCAGACATACCATAAATGACCCTTCCGTGCCAAAGCACATAACAATAATAAAGGAAAAGAATAATTTTAGATTTACATCCCTGGTGATGCTTTCTGCTTAGTTGGGGAAAGAAAGAAGGCCTATAAAATCAAGCCAAATTTAGTGACAATGACAATAAGAAACAATCAAGAGCTGCCTCCAGATTCAATGTCTTGAGCCAAATCTTAAGCTCTGAAGAACAGAGTTCTCTTTTATTGTCTCCCAAGTACAGCTGCAAACACTGCTGAGCTCCTCAACTGTGCTTAGGAGCAGAGGCAGACATTCACTAGTTGAATTGTCATGTACTAAACTTGCATTTTTATGGCCCAAATCCAAAAGCCTTTTCTTGTATTGTCCACTTTCTCAGAAATATTCACTAATAGCTTCATTTTTGTGTGTGTGTGTGTGTGAAGTGTGTAGAATGCTAAGACAAATCAGTTTTCTGCATGTTTTTAGATGTCCAAATAGAGGCTGAATTAAGCCTAAGGTTGGAAGAAGGTGTTCAGTGTGCGTGTTTATTTTTCGTTTTATTTATTAATTTTATTTCATTTTAAAAACTGAAGGAAAATTTAGGGGTAAGATTTCCAACTCTTATGGGGTAGATGATTCCTCCAATTTTTATTAAACAGGTGTTTATAACTGAATGAGTTAATTATAGACATTTACTCACAACTCTTCCCATTGTTCTCTCTTCCTTTACATTCATTCATTTCTTCTTTCAGGCCAGTTGAAAACAGATAAAGGTTTATTAAGAGATGTGAAACACAGAATATCCTTTCAATGGACTTTACAGATATTAATGAAAGAATAATTCCAGTTAGATTAAAACTAAGTACAATTTTTTTTAATATTCCTACTATGAGTTCCATTTGCAAAGTCCCAATATGAAAGGCTTATGCACAGGAATTCAAACATCAGAAAGCAACAATGGCCAATGCACATATAAAATGATGATTCTCAACCTCTCTCATAATTAAATAATTGCGAATCAACATAAGGATTAAATTCTATCTTTCATCAGCCAAATCGAAAATAATTAAAAGCTTCAACAATACCCAACAACAGGAAGAGTGGATTAACAGACAGTATCATATACTATTGGTGGGTTTGATTAATGAAATTTGATACTATCTAATAGATTGCAATATAAACTTTCTTTGACTCACCAATACAGTGGAATATATCTAGCCTATATATATATTTGAAATATGCCTGCTTTGCTGTTTGTTTGTTTGTTTTGGAGCAGTAATGTAATAGAAAAATATTTAAACAAGCGGTAACACATCATACAAGAACATTTTATGGTGCTATTACTTTTTTTGTTTTAAAAAAGCCTGTAATTCCAGCACTTCGGGAGGCCGAGACGGGCGGATCACAAGCTCAGAAGATCGAGACCATCCTGGCTAACACGGTGAAACCCCGTCTCTACTAAAAAATACAAAAAACTAGCTGGGCGAGGTGGCGGGCGCCTGTAGTCCCAGCTACTCGGGAGGCTGAGGCAGGAGAATGGCGTCAACCCGAAAGGCGGAGCTTGCAGTGAGCTGAGATCCGGCCACCGCACTCCAGTTTGGGCGACAGAGCGAGACTCTGTCTCAAAAATAAATAAATAAATAAATAAATAAAAATAAATAAAAATAAAAAAGTTCATATAAAAAGTTCTTCAAGATACATTATTAAGTGGATAAAATGTATAGACCATATGTACTGTTGAAATTAAATATACTGTAGACACATACATATACACATATAAATGTATATATTATAGAATATTATACTGTTTATGTATAGACCTATGAAGATACAGACAAACATATTTCTGTAGAAGATTTTTGACAGATATAAACATTTACATGGCTGCATTCAAAAATGGGTACTGAGTGATGAAGGGGGAATATTTTATTATATATACATCTGTGACATTTCTATCTAACAGAAATTTTTGTGATGATGAAAATGTTTTATCTCTGTCCTGTCCAGTGTAGTAGCTGTTGGTTTCATTTAGCTATTGAAAACTTGTAATGTGGCTAGTGTGACTGAAAGATGGAATTTAAAATTTTATATGATTTTAATTAATTAAAAAATAAACTTAAGTAGCCACATGTTATCTAATGACTCATATCAGACAGTGTAAATATTTATATTTTACAATATGTATTTTCATTATCTACTTTTTAAAAACATCACTGGAAGATACTGAGAGTAATACTTAGATTATTAGACCATATTTTATTAAAATTACAATTTAAAGTTACTATTTTAGGAGACACACATAGATAATGCATAGAGTGAGACATATCCAATATTTAAAAAGAAGGAAAACCATAAGGACTACAGAGAAGAAAAGGAGAAATAAGTAGAAACAAATTTTAAAAAATAATGACTCTAAACATCTCCATTTGATAAAACGTAATATATATACTCAAGAAGTTCAAAAAATTCCAAGTTTCTACTCAAAAAAATTCTACTCAAAAAGATCCTCACATAGATACATCATAGTCAAGTTGACAAAACTTAGACAAAGAGAAATTAATGAAAACAGCACTAAAATCATAACATCACATACAAGGAACCCTCAATTATGATAACAGCTGACTTCTCCTAAGAAACCACAGAGGCCAGAAGAGATTTAGGTTGACATCTTCAAAGTATTAAAAGAAAAAGCTTGTCAACAAAGAATCCTATATTTAGCTAAAATTTCTCTCATAAAGGACGGAGAAATTGTCATTTCTAAATAAACAAAACCTGAGAGAATTAGTTACTATTAGCCCTGCTCTAAGAAAACACTAAAAGAAGAAGTTCTTCAGGCTGAAATGAAATGGCAATAAATAGTAACTTGAAACCACATGAAGAAATAAAATGACCTAGCAAAAGTATCCACACAGTTATTATGAAAGACAGCATAAACACATTTGCTTGTAACTCCTTTCTTATCGTACTTGTTTTAGAACATACCTGCATAAAAACAATAATTATAAAAGTGTGTTGATTGGGTTATAACATATAAAGATAGAACTCGTATGACAATTACAGCACGAAGGGGTGAAAAACATGAAATGAAGTTGGAGTAACTTTTGTATACCATTGAAATTAAATTAGTATTTTATCTGAACAACATTATTCTAAATTCAGACGCTAGCTGTAAATTACAAGGCAATGGCTAAATAACAAAAAAAAATAGTAAAAAAGAACAATAACAAATATAAAAGGTACAGCAGAAAATATCTAACAAAAAAGGAGTGAGAAATCCAAGAATAGAGAAATAAAAATGACATATGATCTGTAGAAAACAAATATTATTAAATAAGTGGCTAATATCAGTTCTACCTTATTAATAATTGCATTTAATGACAAACACATGAATCAAAATGTAGAGGTTGACAGGATAATTTTTTTAAATAATCTAATTATATGCTGTATACAAAGGATATATTCTAAATTCAAGACACTAGTAAGTTTGAAATGAAAAGATGAGAGAGGTATACCATGAAAGTGGTAAACAAAAGAAGGATAGAATGGTTTCACTAACATCAAACAAAATACACTATAAGGCAAAAACTCTTACTAAATACAAAGATATAAATTATGTAATAATAAAAGGGCCATTCTATCAGGAAAATAAAACAATTGTAAATATGTATGCAAATAACAGAGCTCACAAATATATGAAACAAAAATTTATTTTTATAAAAAGAATTGAAAGGGAAAATAAACAATTTAATAATAAATAGTTGGAGACTTAAAAAGCTTGATTTCAGCAATGGATAGAACCAGTAGGCAGAACATCAATAATAAAATAGAAGACAAACAACATTATAAAGCAAAAAGATCTCACAGACAGAATATGCTAGCAGACAACACATACAAACTTATGAGGTCCACATGAAATATTTTCTAGGTGAGATCATATGTTAGGCCATAAAGAAAGTTTCAATGAATAGAAAAGTATTGAAATTATAAAAGTATGTTATTTGACCAAAATGAAATTATATTAAAAATCAATAATGGAAGGCAATTTGGGAAATTCACAAATATATAGATACTAAACAACAGTTACCTAAATAACCAATGAATCAAGAAAGAAATAACAAGGGAAATAATAAAATGATTTGAGAGGAATGAAAATGAAAACACAAAATACCAAAATTTATGATATATAGCTAAAGAAGAGCTTACAGGGAAATTACTAGCTATAAAAATCTATATTAGGAACAAAAGAGAGAGAAAGAAAGTAAAGAGGAAAAAAATAAAGAAGAAAAGAAATGAAAGAATGAAAAAAAAAGACAATGGCAGAGTGTGGTAGCTCATATCCGTAATCCTAGGCCACGTATGGTGGCTCATGTCTGTAATCCTCCCTTTGGGAGGCCTAGGTGGGAGGATTGCTTGGGGTGAGTCATTTACAACCAGTCTGGGCAACATAGTGAGACACCATCTTACAAAAAATTAAACATGTAGTCAGATGTGGTGGCTCATGCCTGTAGTCCCAGCTTCTCAGGAGGCTGAGGTGGGAGGATTACTTAAGCCTGGGAGATTGGGACTACAGTGAGCCATGATCACACCACTGCACTCCAGCCTGGGCAACAGAGTGAGACTTTGTCAAAAGAAAAGAAAGGAAAGAGAAGAGAAGAAAAGAAAGGCAGGCAGGAAGGAAGGAAGGAAAGAGGGGAGGGAGGAAGGGATGGAGGAAGTCTTACGTGGTGACTCACATCTGTAATCCCAACAGTTTGGGAGGCCAAGACAGGAGGATCACTTGAGCCTAGAAGGTCAAGATCAGCCTAGGAAACAGTGAGACCACAGTTTGACAAATTTTTTTTTTTTTTAAATTAGCTGGGCATGGTGGCACATATCTATAGTCCCAGATACTCAGGAGGCTGAGATGGGAGGATCACTTGAGCCTGGGATGTTGAGGCTGCAGTAGATATGATTGTGCCACTACACTCCAGACTGAGTGACAGAGTGAGACCCTGAAAAAAATAATAATAAAAGAAGAATAAGAAGGAGAAGAGAAGAAGAAGAAAGAAGGGGAAGAAAATAAATATCTCAAATTAGTAACTTAAATTTCTACCTAAAGAAGTTAGGAAAAAAACAAGAAAACTAAACACAAGCAAGCAGAAGGAAGGAAATAGTGAAGCTTAGGTGAAAATAAGTTACATCTGGGCTAAAAAAAAAAAAAATGGAGAAAATGAATAAGGCTAAGAGTTTGTTCCTGGAAAAGAAAAATAAAATTGGCAAGCCTCTAGATAGATGGATGACAAAAAATAAAAAGATTCAAATTACTAAAATCAGGCATGAAAGAAGAGGCATCAGTACCAACCTTACAGAAGTGAACATATAACAGAATATTATAAAATTGTTTATCAACAAATTCAGTTATTTAGATCAAAACAAGATGGTTTTAGAAAGATATACATTTCAGAAGAAATATATATTTGGAATAGGCTTATAACATGTAAAAGGATTGATGAAATAAATTTAAAACTTCCTGTGAAAAAGAAGCCTAGGCCATAGTGGTGTCATTGGTGGGTTCCATGAAACATTAAAAAAAAAAAAAAAAAATCCTTCACAAACTTTTCCAAAAAATAAAAAGGAGGAAACAATTTGCTACTTATTCTACTAGGCTAATATTATCTTGATATCAAAACCAGACAAAGACATTAGAAAAAAGGAAAAAGCTACAGACTGATAACCCCTTATGAGTATAAACAGCCTGGACTATTAAACAAATTCAGCAATGTGGCAGAATAAGCGATCAATACACAAAAATCATTACATTTCTATACACTAGCTACAAACAATGTAAAGATGAAATGGAGGAAGCAATTCCATTTGTAATGGCCACAAAAGCAATAAAATACCTAGGAACAAATTTAACAATAAAAGTATAAGATTTTTAGATGGAAAAATATAACACATCCTTTTAAGCAATTTTTAAAAATCTAAATAAATTAAAAGACATTGTACTCTATAGATCAGAACCTTGTTAGGATAGCAATATTTTCCAAATTGATCTACAATCTTAGCTTCCTTTGACTTTGTTTGCACATTTTACAAGCTAATCTTAAAATTTGCATGGAAATGAAAGGGACACAGAAATCCAATTTTGAAAAAGAAGATGAAAGTACAAGCGCTCACACATCTTGGCTACAAGTCTGACCACATAACTACAGTAGTCAGGACTGAACTACTGACCTACGGATAAACATAGAATAATAGAATAGAGAGTCCTAAGACAAAACCATGTATTTGTGGTCAACTGACATTTGAGAAGGGTGCCAAAATTATTCAACAGAAAAAAAAATATTTTCAAAAATGTTACATGGATAACCGTATGTCCACATGTAAAAGAATAAATGTGGACCTCCTTCCTCACATCATATTAAAAAATCCGTTCAAAATGTATAATGGAACTAAACATAGGAATTAAAATCTATTACGTTCTCAAACACACAAAAAGAAGTTAGTCTAAATTAACAATGAATAGAAAACTAAAGAAAAAATAGATTTGACTTTATCAACATTTAAATCTGGTGCATCAAAAGACACCAACCAGAAAGTGAAAGACAACATACCTGGAAGAAAATATTTCAAACTTATGTATCTGACAAGGAACTTGATTTTTAATATATGAAAACAATCTTACAATTGAGCAACTGAAAAGAAAAGAGCTCAATAAAAAGTGGGCAAAGAATTTGAACAGAGATTTCTCCAACAAAGATATAGAAATGTTCAAGAAGCACATGAAAAGATCCTCAATATCATCAACAAATTAAGGGAATACAAATAAATGCCATGGCGAGATATTACTTCACACCCACTAAAACGGTTAAAATCAAATAGGTAAGAACACAGTTTCCAGAGATGTGAAGAAATCAGGCCCCTCTTATACGATTGCTGGGAAGGCAAATCCATGCAACCACCTTAGAAGTTCTTCAAACTGCTAATACAGAATTACTATCTGATCCACAACTCTGCTCCTTCTTTTTAAGGAGTGGAGACTTTTTTTTTTTTTTTTTGAGACGGATTCTTGCTCTGTCGCCTAGGCTGGAGTGCAGTGGCACAATCTCAGCTCACTGCAACCCCCACCTAGAAGTGGAGACTATTTTTAATTTAAAGGTTTATTTTTTACATTTGAATCAAGAAATGTGACACCCTAATATTGTTTGATAGATTTCCCCATTTAGGTTACTAAATGCTGCTTAACAGATATTTTCATCCAACCATATGCTCATACCTGGTTCTCACACAGAATTCCCCATCTCAGTGGTTAACTCCCCTTTCAACTAAGTCATACAACCAAAATCTCAAGAATTATCCCTGATACATCATTCTAACCCCCATCCCCAACCACATTATTCTTATTCTGTTACTTTTTTTTTTTTTTTTTTTTGAGACGGAGTCTCGCTCTGTCTCCTGGGCTGGAGCGCAGTGGCCGGATCTCAGCTCACTGCAAGCTCCGCCTCCCGGGTTTATGCCATTCTTCTGCCTCAGCCTCCTGAGTAGCTGGGACTACAGGCGCCCACCGCCTCGCCTGGCTAGTTTTTTTGTATTTTTTTAGTAGAGACGGGGTTTCACCGTGTTAGCCAGGATGGTCTCGATCTCCTGACCTTGTGATCCACCCGTCTCGGCCTCCCAAAGTGCTGGGATTACAGGCTTGAGCCACCGCGCCCGGCCACTTTCTTTTTATTTTACTTATTATTATTGTTCAAATCTTTCACTTCTCTGCTGCCACTGCCTAAGTTCATTTGCTTATAATCTCAAGCCTAGGCCATCCAATAGTGTCTTTATTTATCCACTCTTGAGCCACAACTTTCAATTTTAACTTACTCTCTCATTTCAACAGGAAAACATTTGTTTCCAAAAGCAAATCTGATCATTTTTCAAAATTCAGCACCATGACCCGCATGATGTGGCCACCACTTATTTCTCCGACCTGTTTCCCCCTTCCTTGTGCTGCTCCCACTACCATGGCATTCTTTGTTTCTAATACTCCATGCTTCATGCCTGTCCCACTATACTCAAACCACATTCTTGCTTAGTCAACTTATCTGCAGTCACCTTCATTTCTTATTATTTATTTATTTATTTATTTAGAGGTGAAATCTCACTCTGTCGCCAGGCTGGAGTGCAGTGGCGTGATCTCAGCTCACTATAACCTCCACCTTCCGGGTTCAAGTAATTCTCCTGCTTCAGCCTCCTGAGTAGCTGGGACTATAGGCATGTGCCACGATGCCCAGCTAATTTTGTATTTTTAGTAGAGATGGGGTTTCACCATGTTGGCCAGGATGGCCTCGATCTCTTGACCTTATGATCTGCCCGCCTCAGCCTCCCAAAGTGCTGGGATTACAGGCGTGAACTATTGAGCCCGGCTCATCTTCATTTCTTTAGGGAAGCTTTCTATGACTTCTTTAAAACAGATATGGCCAATGCATTATAAATTCTGACATGGATATTAAGCAATAAAAGTAAAAGCAATATTTAACTTTCATTATTATATTCCTAAACTTCACAGGTATTCTATATCATAAATTGTAAATATTTATATATCTAATTATTTGATTAGTGCCTATATCCCTTAATACATAATGAGATCTTTATGGCAGGAGCTCTCCTATTTTCTTTCTATTGTATCTTCAGCTGTAGTTGTGGTTGGGACAGAAAGAGCATATAAAATATAATGGACTAATTCAATCAAATAATCATAGGCAATATAATATATTTTAAGCCCCAAGAGATAATAGATTGCATGTCTATGTTCTATGTATTATAAATCTGTTAATTTTATTTCAAGATTTTTTTTCAACCAGGCTTCTAAAAATTCCTCTGTTACACTGTTATACACAGAAAACATGCATAAACATGTACATATAAGAACTAACCATGAAATAGATTCTATTGTCAAAAATTGTGGCAAAATATTCAAAATAGAATTACCCATTTAATGACATTTAAAACCTTGGAGATGATGCTGATTCCTCTATTTCCAACAGGTTGAAGGTAATTAACCAACAAAGCCCTACCCATTTTATCTCCAAGCAAATCCTCCACCCACCTACTTTTTACCTTCTCCATTAGCATCCCTGTGCATAGTTCAAGCCCTGCATCTTGTCTTATTTGTATCACTGCAATAGCATCCAGAATGGTCTCTCCGTTTCTACTTTAGTATCCCTAGAAAATGCTCTCCATATAATTGACAGAGTGTACTTTTAAAATATGACTCAGATATTGCCACCTTCTTTCTTCAAAGTGTACCTATTGCTCACAAAATAAAACCTTGACCTACAAAACTCAATATAAATCTTTCCCCTAGTTATCTTATTGAGTTCATCTTGTACCATTCTCCATCTATGTCCACCACTTATATATTTTCTGTTCTTGGAACAGATCTATATAGTTTGAATCCTATGTTCTTTGTAATTACTGGCCTTGGAACCTACACCACTCTTCAATTTGACCTTGAAATATTACCTCCATAGTGAGTCTTTCCTAAGCACCTAATCATTCTCTAGACCTCACCCTATGTTATTTTTCAACAAGGACTTAAATTTACTAGCTGACATTTTCTTGTATTTTCAATGAATTACTTATTTATTGTCAGTCTGACAAACTTGCCTTGCCATTGTATCCCCATAATCTGGAATATTATCTGACACACAACAGGGGTCCAAACAACAGTTGGCAAATAAATTAATAAAGTAATAAGACATAATGAGTCATTTCAACAACGAGGCAGAAATATTATAAAGATGGTGGCTCAAGCCTGTAATCCCAGCACTTTGGGAGGCTGAGACGGGCGGATCACGAGGTCAGGAGATCGAGACCATCCTGGCTAACACAGTGAAACCCCGTCTCTACTAAAAATACAAAAAGCTAGCCGGGCGAGGTGGCGGGCGCCTGTAGTCCCAGCTACTCCGGAGGCTGAGGCAGGAGAATGGCGGGAACCCGGGAGGCGGAGCTTGCAGTGAGCTGAGATCGGGCCACTGCACTCCAGCCTGGGTGACAGAGCGAGACTCCGTCTCAAAAAAAAAAAAGAAATATTATAAAGATGGAGACGTAGAAAAATCTCTACAAGTTTCTAAGAGACTGAAGAAATTCAAATATAAACTAGATTATTTCAGCCAGATATATCAGGGGAAAGAAGAGAAGTAGAGTAGTAGTTCCTAACAATAGGTGCTGCTTGCTTGGTGGTAGTTGTGTGTGTGTGTGTGTGTGTGTGTGTGTGTGTGTGTGTATGTGTGTATAATGCAGCCAAGGTTGTCATCCTTTGTTCACGAGGCAGTATTTCAACATGAATTGAAAACATGGATGGAAACAATGACGGCACAGGTTATAGTCATCACAATATTTAAAACATGTTAAAAACAAATATGACTTCAGACAAGTTAAGGCAAACAAAGCCATGTAAACCACACTTACAGTTTTCCTCTTTTCCACTCACTATATGATGTTTCCTTCCTGATTATCTGATAGTAAAATGGATAGACTGTTAGATTGATTGATTGATAGATAGATCAATATTTGCATATATACATAGATCTATATGTAGGTATCTATCATCTATCTGTATTATGTGAACATATGAATAAATACATATAAACATAATTATATTTAATTTAAGCATCTTTCCTAAAAGTTTTAAGTAAAAATTCCACAAATAAACATAGATTATTTTTACATATAAAAAACTAAAGGATTGTTATTTATTCTTAAATTTATTTAAAAGGTATTTTGAATGGAATTCTCAGCTAGTAATATTAAAAACAACACTGGATTAGGAATCAAGAAATGTTTGCCCTAATCTCAAGACTACACTAGATATATTGAGCAAGTCTCTTTATTTCTCTGGGTCTCAGTTGTTTTTTATTTTACTTCTTTTTAATTTAAACTGAAGTAGGAGACAGGGAAAATGCTTTCTAGCTCTATAATGAGCTGTCATTATTATTTGATGGTTACCAAAAATTGAACTTCCTTGAATGCTCATGCATGTTTCACAAGCAAACTAAAATACTAAATTAATGTATTTCCAACATACTATTAAAATATCTGTATTATATAATGTAGAGTGTGGATGGGCTGCAGTGTAGGCAATGCATAGTTCTACATCATCAAAGCTGTGTAAATTGAAGTATTCTGAAAGATTGAAAGAATTATTTTTTTATCATCAACTTCAAAAGCTTGAAAAGTTTCTTGAAAACGTACTTTGTTTGCTTAAGTTCTATCATAAATTAATAAAACACTGAGTGTTTCATTTTATAACATTTCTTTTTATTAATAATTTTAATTTATAAATTATAATTGTATATATGTATGGGGTAAAATGTGATGTTTTGCTATATATGGATGAATACACAACGTGAAATGATTAAATGAAGCTAATTAACATATTCATCACGTCACATACCCATCTTTTCATAGTAAGACATTTGAAATTTACTCTCAGTAATTTTGAAATACACAATACATTATTAACAACTCTGGTCACCCTGCTGTGTTTCTCAAAAGCTTATTATTCCTTCTGTCTGATACTTTGTATCCTTTGACTAATATTTTTTAAAATTTCTAATTGGCTTTCCATGAGTGGGAGACAGCAATATATAAATTATTCAGAAAGAAAATGAAGGGCAGAAATATCCATCAAATGTTTAAGCAAGAGACTTGACTTCCTCAAATTGGACTGACTGGTCCTGGATACAAGTCAGAGAGCTGACCTCTCAGGAAGCCAAATTCCAAAACGATTGCAAACAGTTGTTATAAATCTAGCTGCCTGTTGGTTTCCAGCATCCTGTCTGACACCTCCAGCTCCAAAGAGACTAAATAAGAATCTTCTAAAAAATCAACACTGGAACTGTAATCTTTTTATTGCATATATCTAAGAGGATCTATCAGACAAGATTGAACAAAGTTCTAGTTCATATAATTAAACAAGTGTCATCTAATTTATTTTTGTCATTATTTTATTCCTATCTGAAGAAAACAATTTAGTTATATTATTTTTATATTACTTGGATAATTTTGTTTATATATTACTTAGTTTTTTTTATAAGGATGACTTACTCAACAATAAACATAATTAAATGGCTATGAATGTGGATTTATTAATAACACTATCATTATTGACAATAAAATGGTCATACCATCTGAGATACTTTGTCCTCATGAATAAATTAGTAGAATCTAATTTCTAGATCCTTCACAATGGTAATTTAGGGTAAAAAATAATAATGTAGTAGTCAATTTTAGCCCTTTAATCCTATGGAGAACTGTATGAATAACTGTTTGAAACTGCAGGGTAATCCTGTCATACTTGCAAACACATAGAGGCAACAAGACTATTTCTTCTCACACTTTTAATTAAAATAGTGCGTGAGTAGACTTCCAGTGTAAGGATCAGAAATGTTCTTTCTAATTTTCCTGTTTTAATGACCACCACTTTTTAAGCTATACTGGAATTCACTTTCATATATATCTAATTTACAGAAAATTGTGAAAAGCCTAAATATCTATGATAGATTCAATGTTTTCTTTCCTAAATATAGAAACTGTCCAATCTTTGCTGAAACATGTATTATTCCATTCATTTCCCTAAATGTACATCAATGGTACATCCTATTTTGAGGACTGAATTGGAAATTACCTAAATAATGTAAATAAACATAATAATCATTGTTAAATAAATATTGTGGATATAATAAGTAGCTAAATATTTTCATAGTGGATGATAAAAATAAGATAAATATGAAGGTATCTAGCAACAGGAAATGGTAACTGCTATAGCGAGGGGAAGGACATGCCCAAGCAAAAGACGATGAGATTCAATTATTCATAAGCACAATGCACCAATGAAAGCAGTTATGCTGACTGGAGTCCCCAGTAGCCATCAGTTTTTATCCTCTATCTTAAAAAGGAACAATTGCTTCCTAGTTAAAAAAAAAAGTTGGCAATGGTCAAATAAGTGATACTAACTTATCTGAACAAAAAAGTCTCAATTAGAAGTATGAACCAAAAAGCGTAAGAAAACTGGGTCACACTTTTATTTTATACTCAGCAATACACACAGGAGAGGAAGCCAAGGTCAAATGATCCTACTCATGCATGCTGGTCTTCTTTGCAGGGTTGTTCTTAAAAAGAAGAAAAGTACATGAAACTAATGACGCTGAAAGCCACAGCTTAATATCTCCCTTAAAATTACCAATTTAAAAGTCATTACTTTGATCCCACCTCAAAAAATTGCCATCTAATTATCACATGGTTTTTCTTGTATCTCTGTCTAGAACAGGGTTTCTCAAACTCTACACTCCTGACATTTCTGGTTGTGTTAAGTGTAGGATGCACATTTCTGACCTCTACTCAGTAGATTCCCACAGCAAACCCCTCACATCCATTCAGGACAATCAAAAATGTCTCCAGAGCTGACAAATGTCTCCTGGGAGTAAAATCTCCCCCAGAGGATAAACACTGGTCTAGAGAAAGAAAGAAACAATACTGTCAAAACACAACATTGATATGTACAGTTCCGGTGGCTTCACTGATTAATCAGTATTAGTTACACTACTGATGTCTATCACTACTGGGATTCCAACAGATACTGAGTAGACCAAATCTTACTAATAATTAACAAATTTTCCATTACTATTGGCCATTATGTGAGGCCACAGAGCCAATCAAATTTTCTGATAAGATTTCCTCATCTCAAATTTTATGAGGTAAAATTTTTGATGCCTTTGTTAAGTAGTTCTTTATCTGTGCTACTGTGTTTTTGTTGTTGTTGTTGTTATTATTGTTTTAATAAGGCACCTATTTCCTCAAACACAAATGGAATAATAAGTTCCTTGATTCCACAGTGGTACGCAGTTGGATCTAGCACCTCCATATACCCAGCAGCACAACAAATAAAACAACCAAGAAACAAAACCAAAAACACTAGGATGACATCCAAGCCAGCTGATGCTGTCTGTTTGCATTATAAATCAATGAATCTTCCTTGGTTCTTCCCAAACCTACTATTTTGTAATGGCCTAGATGTAAGTAAACGGTTAGACCAATGAATATGTAACTAACATTTTGCTTGGAACCATTCTGCTTCCATATATGAATTTCCTTCCTGTGTTATGGCTATTTTTAGTAGAATGTATTTAAATAGACTTACAGAGTTTCAAAGATTTCAGATGAGACTCTTATCTCTCAATTATTGCTTTTCATATTAATGCATAAGATATATATTTTAGGGGGCCACGCTCTGTGACCCACGCTTGTAAACCCAGTGCTTGGTGAGGCCACAGAGGAGGATCACTTGAGGACAGTAGTTCAAGATGAACCTGGGCAACATAGTGAGACCCTATCTCTAAAAAAAAAAAAAAAAAGTTTTAAAAAATTAGCTGAGCCTGGTGGCACACACCTGTGATCCTAGCTACTCAGGAGGCTGAGGCCGGAGGTTCACCTGAGCCCAGGAGTTTAAAGGCTGCAGTAAGTTATGATTGCACTACTGCATTCCAGCCTGGGCAAGACAGCAAGAGTTTGTGTCTTAAAAAAACAAAAAAGATACATATTTTTAAAATCTTAACTATACTTAAGTACATGGGGCTTCGACTTATGTTTACAACCCCCTTATAATTTCAAAAAGTGATTAGATAAAATAATTTATGGCTGCTGGTATGTTCAGCCATGGCCGCTGGTGATATTCAAATTATTGACAGTGGAAACAGTACAGCTAATAGTTAGGAAACATTTTCCTCATTTTGTCATTGTGGATGAGCTTTTGTTTGAAATAGTTCTGGCTTTAAGAGATAACATTTCCAAACACTTAGAAATTATAAAGAGCAGTTTTGAGGCTAAACCACTTATTTCTCATCCTCTAATTCAAAAGTTACATGCCCCTTAATTTCCTCCTTTCATTAGAAATCCACCTACCTTCAATCCAAAAGAATGCCTTAACACAATTATTTCATTTTTAAAAAAGTATTTTTTATTTTGGCAACCATGCCCAATATTTATTTTAATCATAGAGTCTGCTAAACAAAAGTACACATTAATCATATTTAAAATGTGTTTAAGCTGAAAAGTGATAATATGATGTTAAATTTACTTAATTTTTAAAATATATTTGTAGTCATATTTTAGCATAATATGTCTTACTATAGAACAGGCCATTCTCTTAGGACATTTTTATCAATAGTATGTTTATTTTCTCAAACGACTTGTCATGCTTTCATTTCAAAGCTGTTTATACTGATCTGATCCAATTAATTATTATTATAATTAAAATATTGATAATTGCTCACAGAAAAACCAGTAATATTTGTTTCAATAAAATCTATTTTTCAACAGAGTTTCCTGAAGAGAAATTAAATCCAGGTTTTATCCTAATGTTAGTCTTAAAAACAAACGTGTATTAAATAATGCCATCTTGAAGTTAGGAGAAAACGATTAAACAAGCTCCTTGAAATCATCTGGAATTATGGGAATTCCTATTTTTGTTCTCAGTTTTGGGTAACTGGTTGCAAACTGATGCCACCTTCCACTCCCCTAACCCCTCCCCCCACATTGAATTTAGATACCTCTAGGACTTATAAATTGCTTAATTATCTGTGCTGTGACATAAACGTCCTTAGGGAGCCTATGAATCTTAGAAGATAACTAAATTAGAATATTTACTAAATATGACCCTGTGGTAATTAAGAGTCATGGCCAACATAGAGGAGAATAGAAAGAGACCTCAAAAGGATTTAAAAAGATATAACACAAAAGCACAAAGATAAAACAGCATTAATTAGCACATGGAGAAAACCACGATGATATGAGATGGTGATGGTGTGTAGTACCAACAAAAAGAATTGAGGTAATGGAATAAGAATCTAAAACTTTTGTTTGTTTTGGTTTCTTTTTTGATGTATCATGGAAAATAAAAAGGTAATGAATAAATAATGGAAAGTAAAAATATAACTAGTGATGGGGGAAAACCTCATTGACTTGCATGAATGAGTATTTAATAAGGCACGGTCACATAATAGAATAATTCATACACTGAGTATATCTAATCTGAATGCTTGGCTACTGACGGCCTAGAATCTCCATAACATTATGTTACTTTATGAAAAAAAAAGAAAGCAAAAATTAAAATGCATTCCATTTTTGTTCCCCAAACTAATTTCATTAAAAATCCATTCATTCTGACTTTAATCTGTATATTATTATACCTTCTCATCATTATCGATTCTGGAATTCTGTCTCCTTTCCTATCTTCTTACTAATGGCTAATTTTCCACTATTGACAGTATTTCTCAATGATTTCTCTAGGCTTTTTTCTAGTATCCCTGAGGACCATCCACTGAAGAAATAGTAAATACTGCTCTATACTGTTTATTAAAATTCTCCATAAGGGTTAGTATTATCTCCCAAAGGAAATCCACATTCTTAGACAGTAAGCAATCTGCTATACATATCCTTGACATCCCATGAGTACCATAAAGAGTTGCACACCAAGTAGCTATTCTTTGATTTCCTGTAAATTAGTTTAAAAACAAAAATGTCATTTTTCTTCTGACTGATGATCTCATTATTAATGTACATTAGTTGGCTGGTTAAATTTAGCTCAATGATATGTAATCACTTAATGATTGTAATGACCTTTTCTCTTTAATATGTAAAAATACTAAACAGAACGTTCTTAGTCAATTTCTTCCATAGGGCCATTCCATAATAAAAATGAAGATTAAATGTTTATTTTAAGTGTACAAGTATGAATACATTTTTAAAAGTAGCCAATGATTTTGCTTATCTTTTTATTTTGTGGGGATTTTCTGAGAGCTTCTAATATATTTTGTCTGTATTTTATGAATTCATCTAATTGGCAGTCTATTGAAACTTTAATTACAATAAAATAGTAAGTAAATAACGGTGTACTATTTTTCATTGGTGTTGAGTAGCTAGATTTTCAACATTTGCAATAGTAATTCATTATCACTTACCAAACAGGTAATTATAGCTAAGTCTCCTAACCTTAGGGTACTAGATTTTTCAGAAAGACAAAGTGTGTATTAAAACCAATATTGATACACACAGTAATTTAAACCATGTTGGCGAAACAGTGATACAAAATAAGTGAAATGGTACTGACAGAATCCTAAATTCTAAAAGTAAAACACATCAACCTCAGCTGAAGACCAGCTTTGGAAAGCCTTTCCATCTGATCCAGAAAACAACAGAACTAGAAAGAAGTCAGAAAGAATGAAAAGTAAAGAAGAAAGGAAAGTTAATAATAAATAAGGCTAGACTAGCCATTTCTTAACCTTGGCATTTGTATGACTAATGTTATATGTAAAGCATTGGGAAAATTATTCTTTCTAAGCAATTACTGTTCATGGAAATATTTCTCCAATTACTAACAAAAGTAAACGGAGAGAAAATGAAGCAGATAGTCACGGGGTATTTTCTATCAATAGATTTATTGATAGAATCATTTCTATCAATGATTCTCATGCTATTCCAGCCCCAACTTTTCACCTGAAATGCTTTACAAATGCTGGAGCTGAAGAACAGAGAGTTACGTACATCTAGAGAGCTTTCTAAACAGTACTGAAACACGTAAAGTAATTAATTATTCATTACTTACAAAAGTTGTGTTTTCCAATAATAATGTGGTAGCATTTGTTTCTATATTCAGTTTAATGACATGTCCATTCTCGCTTTTATACACCACATCTGTATCTGCAACAACAAAGACATTCACAATTGACAAATACATTGACTAGGTAATATAATAACTGTAGGGGAGAAAACGTGCAAAATAAACAGATACATTAGAATAATTATTTTTAGCTTTCAATAACACAAGCAGATTTCTGTACTTGGCATTCATTCTTTTGAAAGATCAGGAAGCCCGCCTAACACATGGTCTATTGTACAATGAACAAGGGGTTAGTATGAGGTTCACTCGGGTTCATAGTTTAACAAATGAAAATTAATTACAATATGGGCAATTTGCTGCACATTCTACGGTGAGAAAAAAAATGGGCCATTACTGATGATGATCCAGTATGTTAACTTAAAAGTGCTGCCAGTTGACTGTAACTCTATACAATTCTAAGTCTCCTCAGATTGAATCATTCTCATGCAGAACTATTTATGGATCTGGTTCTTCTATCACCACTGAATTCCTATTCAGTCTCTTGAATTCTCTTTTGAGTTGTGAATTTGTTCTGTGGTATTTTATCTGGCTTTCACAATTGCAGCTCAAAATCTCTGAGGCTACCACTATATCAATGAATCAACTTTTTCAATTCTAGAAGAATTATGTCTTCATTTTAAATAATTGCATTTCTTTCAGATAAGTGCTTTTACATATTTTTGAGGTAAGTTTAGCCATGTTTGTTAGATAATTAAAACATCTTAACAATATCTCTGTCTGATATTGCTAACTTGTGGGAAAACTGACAGGATATAAGGATACTCTGGAGATAAATACATATATGTAATTATACATAATTACATATATATATATATAAAATTAGGTAAAAGAAGATAGCCACATTAAAGTATTTTTGAATATGTTCTCTTTTTAAATGATAATCTTTGTACCCAGTTTTCCCCAATTCTAGCCTTTTCTATGGTGTTGCATACACATCCCTAATCTCCTGCTCATTCTTGGAAGAAAGGTGATATTAATGGAGATTAGATTCACTACTTAAAGTAAATGAATGTGTATAAGTTACAATATCTCAGAAACTGAATGTCTTCACTTGCAAACTTATAAAACAGGTACTAAATGATGAGTTACAAAGATTATCAGCAAAAACACACAAAAGATTGTCTGACATTTTGGCAGAACGAGATTTTCTGAGTCCTCTCATTATTTAAATATTATTAATAGTTACATCTACAATTTATATGACAAGAAGCAAGCAATACTAGCAAAACTGAAGTTTGTTTTCTTCAGTGTCTAATTCAAAAGACATAGTCCAATATGACTCTCCTATTAGAGTCAAGAATAACACAGAGGGCCAGTAGTTCTTCTTAACCTTAATCACATGGGAACAATGACATGTTGGAACTGTGGCCTGGGAAACAGGGAAAGACAAATGGCCTTTTTAGCAAGGAGGAAAGTAAGGAGATAAAGAAGGGATTTCCCAGTTATTCCCTGAGGCTGGCTGTATGGACTGATAGTTCTATATGATCTTTAAATTAAGGCCTTGTATCACCTTCTGAACTTCCATTATCAGTTAAAAAGGAGTTGAGTTCTTTTTTTAATCATTAACTTTACCTGTTTTCCTTTCTATTGATGCAGAACAAATAACAGATTTACATAAACTATAAATATTTATTTTGATTTATATTATTTCCTGTCTTCCCTTTCCTTCCCATCCATATTTATGATCATGTCTCAACAGTAACACCAATCATCTGTAATGCTCGTTTGGTCTTGCCCATTGATTTGATTTCCTGTCCTCCTGCTCACAATTAATGCTTGCTCAAATCAATAGTCCAACCTCAACTTTGAGTTCTAACATCTATTCCCTCTTTGAATTTTTTAAAATAGTCTCATCTCTGGCCCACTTCCTGATTGTGATGAACATATCATCGTGGATTAGCAGAAGCCAAATAGCACGCCCTAACAAAATCATCCTCATAATATTTCCTCAATAAATTAAGAGAAAAATTTCCATTTCCATTGCATCATGGAGATAAATATAGCAAAACAAAACAAAACACTCGACAAGTAGTTTTTCTCCCAAGAGGCAGGCAAAAACATCTTTGCAAGATTGTGATAATGAAAGAAATCTAACATGGCTGGCTCCGTCTTGCTTTTAGGCTCATAGGCTGGCTGTCTTCACTCATTCTTGGGCATTGACCAAGCTAACCATGGGTGAAATTTAGTTTATAGTTTAACCTTGAAACAAGAATCATAATAGTCACTTCCTAAACCTCATCCCCTCCTTGTTCAGGGATTGAAACCACCCTTGTAATGCTAATGAAAGGAAACAAAACTGAAATTATGAAAGAGGCCTGAATTCTGCTAAAATGTAGCTGTAGTTTCTGTAATCCCTCACTGCTCAAAAGTTATGTGGCCAGAGTTTACAAGATTTGTGACTCCCCTATATATAGATAATATAGATAATATTACTGTTGTAGAACCTTGGTCTTTTGAGATGATTTTCAGACTGGCCTCACCTGGACTCATGACTCAACAGTCCTGTGACCTCCCATTCAGAGGCAGACTCCGTGCACAGTTTTCCACACTTTTATAATTGCATCTCCCTCAACCAATCAGCAGCATCCATTCCCTAGTCCCATGCCCACCAAACCCTGACCTCCAAGACTTCATGGAAACTCATTGAGTAATAACTCCAGTTCTCCTACATGGCAAATCTCATGTTACTGAAACTCTTCTTTACTGCAATACCAAGGTCTCAGTGAACTGGTTTTTGCAGTGGACAGGAAGAAATCACTGGGTGATTACACAAGCACACTGTAGAATTTTAAATTGAGATGAGGTCTGTGGCATCAGAGAGAAAGAAAAGTCATAGAGCATTTTTAGTATGAATGGTGATTCCTGGTCAAGAGAAGAGAAGAAGAAATATGTGACCCCACAGTCCCTCATAGTGAAAGAAAATCTTAAATGAGTGATAGTTTGTTATTAGGGGTGGTCGAAATAAAATTAATCATTATTTCCCTTAGAATGAAAGTAGAAGGAAGTGAAGCTTGTTTGAAAAGATAAAGACTACACTTAATATCAATTTATTTAAAGTCGATTTTCTTGGATAATTGTTTGGCCTTGAGAAAAACCTATAGAGAATTAAGATTTGTAAATACCTTTAGATCTACATTCCTGCAAATTTTACTGTTACACCTGCAATGCTGCATTAATAGAAAACTTTTAAAATTCACATGCAATTCTCTAGCTTAATAACGAATAAGGATTTTTGCATGAATTATTTTAAAAGCAACTAATATCTGCCCGTATTAATTTTCTTGGGAATTTTTTTTGTTCTTTATAATCTGGTCTTCTGGATTTCATATTTATTCTACTTTACAGTTTGATTTATAATCACTAGTGAAATCCCCAGCTTTGAAACTCCTGTTACTAAGATTAATAGTTATCTACTAGATTAATAGTGATCCTTCATTCTGGAACTACATTTCTAAACGTTGTATCATACATTTTGTTTAACATTAAGTAATAAAATATGAGTGAATCAGATCAATGACTTAAGTGCATTAACATGGGAAGATTAAGGTAGGTGTACTTGAAGTATTCTTAAAACATGACATTATGCATATCTACAAGGTACTTTGATTAAATAATATTTTCTCCTTTTTAGCTCTTTGAGAGTTAAGAGCCAATTATTTTGAACACCATTCAACTCAGTCAGTTTTTTTTTTTTGTTTTTTTTTTTTTTTTTTAAATGAAAATGTATGGCAGAATAGAATCACTATCTGGCCTATGTACCCTGAGATCAAAGAACGTATTTTCAGTCTGCAGTATCCCTAACTATCATTACTGTCATTTCGATTCAATTCTTTCTTCCATAATTTGGCATATAAAAAGAAAAACATAGTATCCTAATTTAAAATCTTTCAGGTAAATGGAACGTTATATTTTATACCCCTTCCACACAAAGCAGATAATATAGCATTTGCCATTGTTAATTTAGTTCTCAATGTGATATTGAAATTAAGAACTAAGACTTCTGCATCCACTTTATCTATCAGGACCAAGAACAAAGGCAGCCTACATTCACATCATTTTACTGTTTGTTCTAGGAAGTTCTTGTTCATGAACTTAACTGTGTAAATCAGAACAAAAATCTTTTTTTTTTTTTCAGAAAATGGCTGAAAATTAGTTTCTAGAAACATTAAAGTCCTAAAACTGGGTAAATTGCTCAATTATCAAACAACTCACTTCAAGATTCCTGCCTTTCTGTGTCTACCAGTCCTAAACTATTACCTCTTGAAGTGTGCCTAACCAAACTAGAGCACTGAAAGCTCAGTCTTACTTACTCAAACCCAGATTTCCAACCCTATTCATATCTCCCCCTAAACTTCTCCTTCTGGACACTCCGACTCATTTAAAATGTTGTCTTTTCTGACTATTATAGGTAATAAACTCAGCTTCGGTTAACAGGTTAGGCTGTGAGTCTTCTGAGAAGTTGAAAAATGACAAAATTCATCTTCCATGTGTATCAGTATAAAATTCCCATATTGGTAGTTGGTCTTGCTAACGGCTAATGTAAGTATGCATTTAATTTTGATGTGATAACCTACTTTCAGTGTTTCAAAATTAAATCAATCAATAAACATATCATCTATCTCTACGTAGGGAAAGAGTTTTCAAAAAGTAGAAAAAACCTTGGCAAATCAGTTCTCTGAGAAATTGTAATCCAAACATAACTGTCAAGTAAAACTATTTTGATATATCCACAATTAAAATTCTGTAGCAGTCCATGTTTTAAAAGAAACTATACTTAATAAAAAAGCTGAGCAATTAAAAATAAAACGTGGAAAAAAAATGAAATGACTATCACAGGAGACGCTCAGATAAATCTAGGAAGGGTTTGTTAACTAACAAGTTAAGATTTTATTCTTTAATTAACTGTATCAATGGTAAATCTAGAATATTTAGCTATTCATAATTAAAACACAGTAAGCTCCTCATTCACCTCTCCTACAACACTGCTCACAACAGTGTTAAACTTTCCTCACATTTTGAAGAGCCCCAGGATCCCTTTATTTAGCTGAGAAAACTGAGGCCATTAGAAATGGCTTCAATATCCTTTATTTCTACTTCGAGATCTCATTCCATGTACACTCTTTGTTTCCCAAGACTTTTGGGAAGAGATGAACTTTCTCCTTCGCAAAGAGAAACTCTGTTGTATAAACAAGTCAATGTGTTCTAAGCTCTTAAATATCTTCGATTTCTGCTTAAAAAAAAAAAGTATGGCCAGGCATGATGGCTCATGCCTGTAATCCCAGCATTTGGGAGGTCGAGGGAGATGGATCACAAGGTCAACAGAACGAGACAAACCTGGCCAACATGGTGAAACCCTGTCTCTACTAAAAATACAAAAATTAGCCGTGGTGGCATGCACCTGTAATCCCAGCTACTCGGAGGCTGAGGCAGGAGAATCACTTGAACCTGGGAGGCAGAGGTTGCAGTGAGCCAAGATTGCACCACTGTACCTCAATCTGGCAACAGAGTGAGACTCTGTCTCAAAAAAAAAAAAAAAAAAAAAAAACAGAAAAGAAAAGAAAGAAGTACATTAAGTCTGGTGTTTTTCTCTGTTCCTAGTTTTTTCCCTTTCACACTAGGCCTCAATAAAACTTTTGCCTGAGAGGTTTCCATAACAGCCATATTCTCCATAACAGCCATACATGCTATTCTGCTATTCTCTATATCTTCTGCAATGCAGCTGCAGTTTTTGCTCTCCTGAAATTTCAGACTTCCAACATCATCACTGACCTGCAATAACCAAGTCCAATATGCTCTTCCCCCATGCTTAATCTCCACCTAACTCAACTTCATAGTGTGTAACAATGATGATGAACAGTAGGATTTTGCAATCCTCTTGACTTTGAACCACTACCTTGCCCTGGTATTTGTTCTTCAAATTTTCCTTTCAATTGCTATCTAAACAAAGGCATCCTTCCAAACTCAGCTGTAGGCCCCTTTTTTTTTTTTTCCCAACAGCTCTTTAGTGACTATTTTACTACTCACACCTTCTTATATTGATTCTTAAACATTCAACTAAAGTCCTGATCTTTCCCATATGCCAGTTCTATATTTCCAATTCTATACTAGATCACATATCTTGTAGACATATAAGACTCAGTACTAAAATTAGACTCAGTACTAAAATTAAACTTTTTATAGTTTTGGCTCTACTAGCTCTCCAAATTCCATTTACATACATACCATCCTGTTGGTTACACCTTTCCTGTATCTTTATCTCCTATATTAATATTGTTATTTATGACCACTCACCCAGACTATTGTTAGTTTTGTAAGAGTTTTCTATGCCTCTAGGTATTACCATTACACAGCCCAATCAATTAGACACAACACTTCCCATTACCTCAAACACTCTACAAAGACCTGTGGCTTCCTAATCATAAAATATAAAATTTAACGTACATTTATATATTTATTATCTACAAATAGTCTATAAAATAGTCTAGATGATCTGTTGCTTACAGTTCTCTGCATGTGTAAAACTTCACTCCCACTCAGATTTTCTTACAATGCCCACAATAAATACACCAGATCTTGTCCAAACTTTTAATTTTTTTCAAAGCATTGTTAAATTCCCAACACCTTTAAAGTATTCACCTAATATCTCTCTCTTCTGAACTCCTAAGCCATTTAATATTTAATCATATAATTCCTTTCGATCTTTTTTACTGAGTTTTTAAAATTCCATTTTGATGTGTTTGTTTTGGGTTTTCAATTACTTTATAAACTCAAGAAGGGACCTATTTCTTGTTCCTTTGAGTATTGGAACCATCTACATCAACACATCTTACTGTTTACATTAACACAATTTGCTATTCAACTGTCTGCATTGATACAACTTTAATATTTCAGGAAATTCTTGCCAGGAAGCTGAAGTTGCAAATAACCATCTTTTTCCAAGAACTTTCCAAAAATCCATTTACTTGAAAAATAGACTGTTACCATCTAAGGCTCACTAAATATATCTTTCTCAGAACAACATGCAGCACAAACAAATGACTGTTTCCTATTTAAGAGCTTCTCCAAAGCACTCACATCCCTCAATTCACCTATCCTAAACTCTTAATCACAAATTATGCCCAACTCTAATCAAGACCACGTATTGAAACACCTGTCAAACTACATAACCCCAAAACTTCATAAGCATCTCTTCTTTGCTTTTCTCTTTCCATATGCTGCTCACTTTCTGTGACAAAAGTGATCTTTTTTACCAAACTAAACAATTAAGTCAGCCATGCTTTATCTTTAATAGGTTATTTCGGTGGAACTTTTGGCGAGCCACCATTCAGTCGTTTCTAGTTTTTACAGTATTTACTATAGCCCCATCCAGTAGAATGATCACAGCAAATATTTTTGTTTCCTCTAAGGTTTTTACTACATTTATCAAATATATATATATATATATATATGTGTACTTATCCATATATACTCATATAAAAGCCCATGCATGGCATTTTTATTATTTTATTAGTATAGTGCTTCTCTAACTTTTTGGTCTT
>NW_012114799.1:111876-144708 GCF_000951035.1 Colobus angolensis palliatus
TATGTGTACTTATTTACTTATTTATTGCTGTTGTGAAGTTATTTAGAAATACATTTAGCACTCCTGACGAAGATATCTGCCTTGACTAAAATTTGTTCAACCTCTTCCGTCCTCTTCACAACCAGCCCTTGACCTTCGCCGGCCTTTAACAAGAATCCTGCTGGGTCAGTTTAGTGAGAATCCTCCTGCCCTTGACCTTTGATCAAATTCCTCTACCCCCACCCTTGAAATTTAAGTCTATGGCTTGCCTTTAGAAAAAATTGTGTTAATCCAGTTGACAGAACAGGAGCACTGCCATCTTGGACATGTCCTTCATTCTAAAGTTCAACAGCTGCCTAAATCCAAAGGGCATCAGCCTAATGGCTAAGGTCAGCGTGACCATAAACTACAAATAACATTTCCAACCAGAAACATTCGAAACTCCTCCCCGACCACAGACATGCTAGACCCTAGATAACCCCCTCCTGCCGGGAAGATGCCAGCCCCGAGATAACCCCTCTCTGTGCTGGAAAGATATCTGCCCTATGATAACCTCCTCTCCTCTCAGAGACATTCCAACCATCAAATTATCCACACACATAAACATTCCAAGCTTCTAATAAGCCCCCTCACCCTAAAACCAATATGTACTCATAGTCTGTAAGAGAAAGGGCTCCTGACCAATCGGCCAGGAGCACCTCTCAGGTTTTAACTAAAGAAAACCTCTTTAACTGTCAGCTGTGTTTCGCATTTCTTTCCTCTTGCTTTAACTCTTATACCAGTTTAGCAAGACTCCCCCTGCCCTGGATACCTCCTGTTTGTAGTTTTCCATGTATTGACTGCTTTATTCTGCTCATTGGCTCTAAGTACCTCTAGCGGTGTTTGCTGTGGTTGCAGTTAAGTCTTTTCCTACATTGCAATAGTTCTTTTGTTGGGTTTGGTATGGGTTTTTCTGTTTTTTTATTTTCTTTTTTTTTTCTTGAAACAGAGTTTCACTCTGTTGCCCAGGCTGTAGGCTGGAGCGCAGTGATGGGATCTCGGCTCACTGCAACTGCCACCTCCCAGGTTCAAGTGATCCTGCTGCCTCAGCCTCTGGAATAGCTGAGACTACAGGTGTAAGTCACCACACATAGCTAGTTTTTGTCTTTCTAGCAGAGATGGGGTTTCACCATGTTGGCCAGGCTGGTCTCAAACTCCTGACCTCAAATGATCCACCATCTTGGCCTCTCAAACTGCTGGGAATACGGGCATGAGGCACCACGCCCAGCCCTATTGCATTCGCTTTGAATAAGGTCTTCCTTAGCGTTTTAGTAAGTGTCAGAATATTTTTTTAATACTATTTTGCAAATCTCAACTTTCATAACCTACTTTCATAATATTACAGCATTACATTTAAATAATTTTTAATACATTTCCATATATATATAAATTTAAACTTAGCATTGTTAACGGAAGAAATAAATTTTGTGAAACATTTTAAAGAGGTTTATTCTGAGCCAATATGAGTGACCATGGCCCACGGAACATTCTCAAGAAGTACTAAGAAATATGCTCAAGGGAGTTGGGTTACAGTTTGGTTTTATTCATTGTAGGGAGATAGGAATTGTAGGTAAAACCATTAATATGGTTAAGCTGTGTCCCCACCCAAATCTCATCTTGAATTGTAATCTCCATAATCCCCATGTGTCATGGGAGGGACCCAGTAGGAGGTAACTGAATCATGGGGATGGTTTCCCCCATGCTGTTCTCCTGATAAGGAGTGAGTTCTCACAAGGTCTGATGGTTTTACAAACATCTGGCATTACTCCTGCTGGCACTCATTCTCTCTCCTGCTGCACTTTGAAGAAGTACCTTCTGCCACGATTGTAAGTTTTCTGAGGCCTCCTTAGCCATGCAGAACTGTGAGTCAATTAAACCCCTTTGCTTTATAAATTACCCAATCTCAGGTATTTCTTCATAGCACCATGAGAACAGGCTAATAAAACCATAAATAAATACAGGGAAGGTTTACATGGGTTCAGCCTAAAGAGGTGGGATATCTTGAAGTGGGGAAGGTTTACAGGTCATCAGTGGAGTCAAAGATTTTCTGATTGGTACTTGGTTGCAAGAGTTAAACTTCCTCTAAATATTTGAATCAGAAGAAACAAATGCTTGAATCAAGATTAAAGGGGGTTGTGAAGGTCAAGGCTTTGTTATGCAGATGAATCCTCACAGCTAGCAGTCTTCAGAGAGAATAGATGGTAAATGTCTCTTTTCAGACATTAAAGTTGTCAGATTATCAGTTAATTTCCCCTAGATCTGGGAAAGGCTTGGGAAGGGAAGGTCTGGCTGCATTAACGGAGATTGTCTGCAGATCCAAGTTTTCCCTATGAAAGGTGGCTTTGTGGGGCCATTTCAAAATATAACAAAAAATATATTTGGGCGTAAAATATTTTTGTTTCCTTCAGGGTCTGGTATCTGTCCTGTGACACTATGCCAAAATTAGGTTAGAAATTAAGCCAAATTGTACCAGGTAAATTTAAAAAAAAAAAAAAAAGGCACCAGTTTTACAAAATTTTGTCGTTTGTAGGATGTGACTTAACCTTTGCCTTGCATGACCTTTTGTCTTGTTTTTATTTAGCTACAAAGGGACTGTTTTGTTAGTCTTACAATCTCTATTTTTACCTGAATGCTGGTCAGTTGTGCTTAAATCCCAAAAGGAAGGAGATATAATGAAGTGTTCAACATCCCTTCCCATCATGGCCAGGAATTCAGGATTTCAGGTTTCTCTGGGGTCCCCTTGGTCAAGAGGGAGTCTGTTTGGTCTGTTGGGGGACTTAGGGTTTTATTTTTGGTTTACAGTATACTAGATCAGGGATCCATAAACTATAGCATTGGGTCAGTCTGGCTTTTCAAGGCCTGTTTCTGTAAAGAATACAGCTACATCTATTTATTGTTGATGGTTGCTTATGCCCTACAATGGCATAGTTGAGTAGTTGCAACAGAGAAAATACGGCCCACAAAGCCTAAAATATTTACCCTCTGGTTCTTTAAATAAAAAGTTTGCTGGAATCTATGTTAACCTATTAATTGTTTGCCTCATTCAAAGAACATATTTTTTACTTAGTATATTTATAAATGTTAATCACTGATCATTGCAGTGTAACTAAAAGACAGTTCTTCTGGATTTCCTAAAGAGCTATATGCTCTAAAAGGTATGTTTTTTTTTTTGTTGTTGTTGTTCGTTTGTTTTACAACATGGCATGGGAAATACATATTTGTAAAAACATGAATCAAATCCCTGGTAAATAAGATAAAGTTAGATATCCAAAATAAAAGCATTTACTTAAAAAGTAACCAGAATAAATGTCATTTTTATCTAAAAGTCATCATAATTGTATGTAACCATTATTAATACATGTGGAAGTGCCAATCCTATGAATGCTACTTCCTGTGATAAAGAGCCTTTTTCAGGCTAGATAATGGAGCAGTTGATAGCCACTCAACTAAATGATGTTTTTCTGATTTGTAGCTAAAGTGTGAATAGCAGCAATTTTCACACGATCATTTCATTCTTTGGATTATTTGCAAAAAGATCGCATAAGAGGAAAATAAAATCTATCTCTAGAATTTTAAATATCTTTTCCCACCAGAAGGATTTTTTGCATAATAGTAGCATAACCACCAGCTTTAACTGATTCTCAACTTTCTTCAGTTAAAACTCTTACCAAAAGTTTCTTGACTTCATACTCATACACTCAACAATCTTGTTGAATGGTCCAGTCTATTTAAATCATCAGGCAAAGGAAAGATGTAAGCAGATTCATGTTTCTCTTTCACTTGAGCAGCTCATATAAAGTAAATATAAAGATTGGTGTGTTTATATGATCCCAAAGGTCTAGAAGTCTACACTGCAGTGATACATGCAGAAAATAGAGCTTATTTTAAAGTAACATCTAAACTGCAAAATATGGAGGATAAAAGAGGCTAGGCAAATATTTCAATTACTTCCATCTCCCTCTATTTAGTTTGTGTCAGCTACTATATTGTCACCATTTTTTTCCCCATTCTGAAAAGATTAAACCAAGCTGATTTTAGTCTTTCATTGTGCTTTAGGAGAAAGGGAGGTCACCAGCAATCTTATGCAAGATGACAATTTTTGTATTTTGGGGTTCCACTCCAGTAATACACTTCACTATAACACCCCATTGGCCTGTAACGATTTGACTGTTGCTGTGAATAATAAACTCTTTTTGTCTCTGACCCAAATGCCTCATTTTTATATAGTCGCACATACTGCTGCAGGCTAACTTGTTAATTTGCAAGTAGGGTGAAGTCTTAGACCCCTCACAGTTATTCACTTAAAAGACATCCTCCCTCCACTCCAAACATCTCCCTGCTTTCTCTTAAGATTTTAATTTTAATTTCCATGCCACTAGTAAAATGACCTCAAATTGCAGAGTTATGTTTCATTAACTTAGTCATAAATCAAATAATCCTTCATCAAACTTGTAAACTAGAAACTCAAAATGAACTCTACTTACCTAATTTGTGCTTCGATCCTGCAACATTGACTGTCATTTAAAACTCTGAAGTCCTATATTTAAATATCTATCGGCACAGCCTAACCATCCGTCACTTAGCTATTATATTATCTTGCTCAAATCTTTCACGGTCAGTCCAGGAACTGTAGTTAATTTCCATTGACTATTGATATTGTCCAATTGACAAACATGTTTACTCTCCAACATCTTTGATAAAGCTGTGTCTTTCTTTTCAAGATTCAATGTCTTCCCACTAGTATTTCAGTTGAATGGACAGATGGATATGTTACTAGTGGCAGTAAAACTTAAGCAAGTTTTCTCACCCTTATGAAAATATTTCTCTAGTCATGGTTAATATAAGCATACAAAAGATGATAGAAGAAAAAGACATATGGGTCAAAGACAATAATTTTTTACATTTTCTGATTTTAAAGTAATGTATATTCACTGTGAAAAATTTGTGTGATGCAAACATGTCAAGGGAAACTGACAATTTTAATGTGTTCTCTTATAAAACACAGTTGCAATCATTTACATATCAACGTTTAGATCTGACTTTGTTCCTTAAAATTATAGATTAGGCAATATACTCTGTCACTAAAATTTCACCATCGGCTATTTCAAAAGCTTAACACTCTCGACTGATATTATAGGAAGAAAAATAAATTGAAATATCATAACTGAAATATAAAATACATGCTATAGTTCTGAACATAATTGCATAGAGTAGTATTGAAGAATTTTGTTGTCTGGAAAACTAATTCATACATCTAAACAACAGATGCTGTGACTCTTCAAATGCATAATGGCATACCTTTATCAATTTCTGCATATTTCAATTAAATCTCTAGAGAGAAGAATTGATCACTGTAATCCAAGTATATAATTAAACCATAACGTAAGACTTAATTAAATAGCAAATTGATTTAGTTGAATAAATTGGTGGTATTGCATTCATTTAAACAGAAACAACATTGAAAGAAGTGACAGAAGGAATAATTAAAATTCATATGCTTAACAACATGAATGCAGGGCAGGAATATAAAATATATGAAAATACAAAGAAATAGTTATAGGATGGTTACTAATATCAAAACACTAGCTAGTTCTAAGACAATAGCAAGTGGAAATGAGGCAAAAACTTTGGCCAATAGGTTGTCGTTTTTCTTTGGATAAAATAACTTCTCAAGCACATGTAGGCTTTAAGATTTTTTTTTTTTTTGAACAGTGTTAAAGTTTATGAGATAAATTCAGATGATTAAGAAAAAATGCTGATGAGCCTAAAATTGTACAATGGACTTAATCATATTTGTTCTTATGCCTAGGATGTAACTTACCTAACTGTAAACAGCTATTATACAAGTTAATGTTTATTTGTTTGTTTTTGAGATGGAGTCTTGCTCTGTTGCCCAGGCTGGAGTACAGTGGCGCAATCTCAGCTCACTGCAACTTCTGCCTCCTGGGTTCAAGCGATTCTCCTGCCTCAGCCTCCCGAGTAACTGGGACTACAGAAACATGCCACGATATACAAGTTAATGTTTTCAGAAGAAGGATGATCAGCTAAGAATTGATAGATAAGTCATTGCTACCATTTCCTACTTTAGGGAGGAGGTGGGAGAAAAGTAAAGACTATTTACTTCTTTTGGAAGTATCAGAAACTCCCGCCTGAAAGAGATTACCTCCCGAACTGGTTGACTGCATGTAGGGCTTCATGCAGACATGCATGACTTGATACAGATACTTCAGTGTTGTCATCAGGGGCATGAATAATATCTTACCACAGTTTTCTTTCAGATGGCTCCATTTCGACAAGCTTTCTCTTCATGATCTAAAAATGACTATAGCATATTTAATCCCTACAGCCTCTCACTTTAAAGACAACGACAATATTTTCCAGGGTTCTCAGTAGGAGGTCCCTTGCTTTCATTGGTCGTAGACCGCCCAGGTACTCATTCTTGTGCTGTATGTTAGTGGTATGCAACGTGCTAATTAGGCACAGACCTAAATCACATGCCCATTACTGCCAAGCATTCATTGTGTGTTGGTTTTTAAGAAAGAAGCTATTTTCTGGATGACAGAAAATGATCAAAGTTAGCTAAGTGACACAGACAACAGATCTATTACACAATGAGTGTGCATTGATAATTACTATGTTTACTTATGGAGGGCATTATTTGTTTAAAAAAAAAAAGAGCTCTCCAAACTCACCATAAGTTTGCATTTCATAAAGCAGGTAAGTACAGGAAAATTGATTATATATGTGCACATGTATGTGTGCACATGTCTGTTTGTGTGTGGGGGGGGGGCGGATACCGGTGGCAAAAAAAGTGGGTCTGTGATAGGAAATGCATTTTTAGTAATTGTTAACATTCTGAGTGGGGTTTGCTGTTTGTCTGGGGTCCTGTCATCTACACAAGTCATGTTTTCCCTGGAGAAAAATGATTTCGTCTGCAATCTCAAGATATTTGATGTCCATTGAGGAAGCTTGCCAGGAGAAATGTGTGCTTTTGCCAGGATGTGTAGTCAGAGATTTATTCTACTGAGAGGGGGAAAAACATGTTGGCAGCAGATCAGTCTGACACTGCTGAGAAGACATAGATATATGTCCTGGGAGAATCACAAATCTCCATTAAAGTTTCAAGTCTCCTGTTGAGTTGTTAAGAGTAATCAAATTGGCCAAGGAGCAGTCTGAATTTACAAGTAAGTCTGCCAGTAAGGATAAACTCTAAACCTACAATTAAACATCAATCAGTGTTAGAACATGAATGTGGTGAGTACATTTTTTATCGTTGTGGTTGTTTTCTTCAAACTAGTGACCCCACCTCACTTCTCATCATGATTAACCAAATTTTTCTTATCTAACATCATGAGCAATTTGAAAGTCCACCCCTTCCATGAATTATGAATTCCTCCCAAACAATATTAGTTTTACACACACAGACACAAATGCACACACATACACATACAGATAGCTAGCTAGCTAGGTAGATAGATAGAGAGATAGATAGACATATTAGGCAGTGAAAGAAGGAAGAAGGAGTATGTTTTAGAAATTTGGGGTGAAATTCTGACTCTTCTACGTAACAGTATTTAATTTTGGAGCTGGTTACATTAGCTATCTGTAATTTACTTTAGTCATCTGAAATAATTTTTTAAAAAACCTAAATGTCCAAAATAAGTTTTTTTAGTATCAAATACTATAATACATGTTAAAAATGAAGTATCTTGCACAGAGTATGTATCCAATAAAGTGATCTTGAGTATGATGATGATGGAGGTAATGTAATTGACTACAACGATTTAGTAGGCATTTTTTAATTCTCCACCCTACTTACATTTCATCCTCTTATCAGATACTACCATTAACCATTAAAATGGCTATGTACTCTTAGAAGAAAATATACAAATTTCCTTATTTACCCAATTACTAAGAATAAGACTGAGTATATATTTGGTATTTACGTTTCTCATTGAATTAGTGTCTAAGTATTCCCATTTTGAGAATTTTGGAAATCATATATATACTTAATGAGACAACAAACCAAGAATAGAGTAAAATCCCAGAGGTTAATTGTGCACACAATAATAAAAAGAAAAAGTAAGAAGATATTAAGGTAGTAAGTCTATGATGAAAGGAAGCCATCCCAGTATAATGAAATGATGAATTGATAAAATGTGGTATATCCACATAATAATATTGGTATTTACATATCAATAAGGATGAATGAAGGAATGATACATGGTACAAGAGGAATAAACCTTAAAAATATGAATGTAACTGAAAGAAGATATTCATAAAGAACTGCACATGGCATAATTCAATCTATAGGAAATGTTCAAATAGGAAAATCCATAGAAATAGATAGTAGATTAGCGATTGCTAAAGACTGGTGGGGAGGAGAATCAGAAATGACTGTGTACTAGATTTCCCTTCGGAGATGATGAACTCATTTTGGAAATGAACAGCAGTGATGGTTAGACAATTCTATGAATATACTAAAAACCAATGAATTGTACATTTTAAAAGGGTGAATTTCATAGCAGTTTTTATCACAGGGAGGAAAAAATGGGTAACTATGTGAGATGATGAATATGCTAATTTGTTCCCCCCATAGTTACTATTTTACTATGTATGCAGATATATATATATATATAATCTTATAACATTATGATGTATACATTAAATAGACACAATAAAAATTATTTTTAAAAAATAAGAGTGAATTTTATGGTATACAATTTTATATCAATAAACTTATTTTTTTAAAAGTACATGAAAAAATAGCGATGACCAAAAAGGAAACAATTGAGATGACAAAAGTTTAAAATACAAAACTTTAGATATATTTTGGCTGTAAAATCAAAACTACTGGTGGAATATAAAACAAAACAATGTGCCATTTTCCTGGTATTCATTTCAACTACTCAAAGTAAAGTTTAACTTCTTACCAACTTTGAAACAAAAATGGTTTCTTTTTTGTTCTTGTGTTATAGTTGCTATGTGTAATCCTCCTTTAATTTGAATCTTCTCCTCTTTACCTCTAATACAGGGCTCTACAAGTAGTATATATATTCTGAATAAGTTGACAATATTAAATACATTAATCATACAAAGGTGATATGTTCATATAATAAAGTATTTTTATCTATAAAAAGGAATGAAATAATGATATATAGTACAAGATAGATGAACCTTGAAAATATTAATCTAACTGAAGGAAAACAGTCAAAAAGAGTTAATTATTTGGTCAGTAAATTTTATACACTGTTTCTACAAATGACCCCTGAGAAAAAAGTTGACAAAGTAATTGGCTCCAAAATGTGTTGGAAAGCTGGACGGAACCAAGGAGGTCATCTTGCTCATTGACTTCATTTCATCCATCACGAAAAAGTTATCAAAAAGTCTCATCAAATGCAGTGAAGAATCAGCAACGAAAACTCCTGAATTAGGATTCCAAGTCCAGCCTAGTTACTGCAATACTGGTTATCTCTTTATGAATGAATGATGCTTATACTGCTTCCTTAAGCTTACCCTCCCACCTGTGTGTTCTTTGGCCTTTCTGCTTAGCTTCAAGCTTTGAAGAATGTACTTTATGAAGCTAAGAGGTTCACTATGAAATCATAATTAATTCATAGTTGAGCAACTCTTTATTCATGACATAAAGGATCCTCCCTAATACTGTTCTATGATAGGTCCAGTTGACCCAGAGTAGTATGTTGAAAGAGGCATATGAGTAATTGTGTTTCATCTCTTCTTGAATTACCAGAAGCAAATGTCAAACATGCAGGTGTTTAGATCCTTTTGAACATATATTTTCATACTTTATCTTCTTAGACACAGTTTATGGCTCACATTTCTCATCTTACTCAAAGTACCCTGGGTTTTCTTAATTTTGTCACTTCCTGCCATGCCTATAAATATAATTGTTCTAATACTTAGCATCATATTTAATCCAAGCCACCTGTTTGCACAGATGGCAGCTTGCTCACTTTTATGCAAGAGCTAAAGATCTGGACCTAAAGAAACACAAGAATTAAACTATCGCTTTTCTTTGCTTCTCCAAGTTTAAAGTGGGTTAAAGAATCAGAGAGAACAGATGTCTCTCCTTAAGCATTTTATTTTGCCATTTTTTTCTCAGACAATTTTTTAGAAAACATGATATGGGATTCTTTGTACTGAACATTATGTGTCTGCCTCAAAAAGATGGGCCTTCCTGTTCTTCCTCCTAATATGACACTTATTGCACACATCATTAAGCAGATAAGAGCCACAATCTGCAGATCCCAGCTCACTTCACCTGCATTTAAACTCCATAACATTCGCTCTTGGGCACAGCTGGAAGTACAAATATGATAAAAGGGTAGATAACTGTCTTCAAAGATACAGATATGATATGATATAGAAAATCACCATTTTTGTTCCTATCAAAGTGTTCTGATAGAACAAACAAGCAACAATATAATGAATACACTTTTCAATCTCAATAAACTACTTGTTACTTGTTTACCATGCCCCTAGGAAGTAGGAAGAAGGAGGGGAAAAAGCACCCATAACCTAATCAGTAAGAAAAAAATACAGTTATGCGATACATTAAAAGAAACAGCCATTTCTGAACACCTACAATGGGAAGGACATTTTGTTAGACATTTATACTTGTCTCATTTAATTCTTATATTGACATAAAGAAAATTCTTGTATTTACATAAAGAAAATTGAACTCCAGGGAACTTAATTAACTGGACTAACATCTACAATTAAGAGAAAGGGGTAGCCAAAATTCCAACGGGAGACAGATTTTAAATGCAATTTGGAACTGAAATTTTAATAACTACCCCAAGGGATGGTGCTGCTTGGTCTCCACCCGCTTCTAGCACATACCCTACCTGGTTATGGCCTGCAGCACCCAGAGGCTGTAGTTGAAGGAGTAGATCCCAAAATTCCTTGTAGTATCAGAATTAGTGGAAATAACTGAGGTCTGAACATGGCAAATTTAGGTGTGTATGCATTCATGTCTCCCCTGCAGGGTGCATTCTACTGCTTGTTTCAGTCTTGTCATTATCAGTTAACAAATGTGAGAAACCATGGTAGCGGCACAACAGCATGTGGCTAAAAGTGAAGCTAGTCTTCACTAGACTGTTGCAGACCCACCTTTGAACCTCAGCAAATATAGAGTGATGACTTTCAAAGGGGCTAAAGAAGGTCATAAAGCTGGAGCAAATTTGATTAAGTCCTCCTGGTCTTAAGTGAGACCACATATTATCATACCAAAAATGTGTGTGTATATATATATATATGTAGATATGTGTTTTTATTTAAACTGTGTTTTTTCCTCATTTTTTACTTCTAGTAAATTGCACATAATATAAAATTTATCGTTTACCATCCTAACTGTTTTAATTTTTCAACTGAGCAGTGTTAAGTACATTCATACTGTTGGATAACCATTGCCACCACCTATCTTCAGAACCGCTTTCATCTCGCAAAACTGAAAATCTGTACACATTAAACAATAACCCTTCATTCCTTACTGCACTTCTTGGAAACCATTATTTTACTTTCTGTGTCTATGATTTTGAGTACTTGAAGTACCTCATATAAATAAAGTCACACACAGTATTTGTCTGCTTGCAACTGGCTTATTTCACTTAGCATGGATGAACCTTAGAAGGTTGTAGCATGTGTCAGAATTTCCTTCCTCTCTAAGGATGAATAATATCCCATTGTATGTACAAACCACATTTTGCTTCTCCAACTCCTCCATCAATGGACACTTAGGTTGCTTCCACCTTTTAGCTTTTGTGAATAATGCTGCTATGAATAGGGGTACCTAAAAATCTCTTTAAGACCCTGCCTTCAATTCATTTGGGTATTTATTCAGAAGAATAATTTCTAGATCATACAGAAATTCTGCATTGAATTTTGTGAAGAAGCATCATACTGTTTTCCACAGCAGCTATAATATTTCACATTCCCATCAACAGTGCACAAGACTTTCACCTTCTCCACATCATCACCAGATATTATTTTCCATTTACTTTCTTTTTGATAGTATGTATCATAGTGAATGTGATCTGGTCTCAAATTGTGGTTTTAACTTGCATTTTCCCAATGATTAGTGACATTGAGCATCTTTTTCCATGATTATTGGATATTTGCATATCTTTTTGGAAAAATACTCATGTAACTCCTTTGTCTATTAATTATGCTGTTTGTTTTGTTATTCTTGTTGAGTTGCAGGCATTTTCTATATGTTCTGGATATTAATCCCTTATCATAGATATGATGTGCAAATATTTCTTCCCAATCTATAGATTACCATATGGCTCTGTGGATGATGTCTTTTGATGTCATATCCAAGAAATGTTACTGCCAAAAACACTTAGGTTTTTGTCCTGCTGTCTTCTAAATGTTTTATTGTTTAACGTTTAACACTTATGTGATAGATTCACTTAGAACTAGTTTTTAAACATCATTTTAGGTAACAATCCCATTCCATTCTACTGCATGTAGATAAACAATTTTCCCAACAACATTTGTTGAAAATACTGTCTTTTCCCCATTGATGTCTCAAGACCCTTGTTGAAAATAACTTAAACACATATTTGAGAATTTATTTCTGGGCTCTCTGTTCTATTCCATTGGTCTATATGTCTGTTGTTACACCAATAGATGTGGTTTGGCTGTTTGTCCCCTCCCAATCTCATTGAAATGCAATCCCCAGTGTTGGAGGTGGGGTCTGGTGGAAGCTGACTGACTCGCAGGGCTGGATCCCTCATGAATGGCTTGGTAATGAGTGAGTTCTCACTCTGAGTACACATGAGATCTGGTTGTTTAAAAGAGTGTGGCACCTGCCTCTATTCTTGTGCTCCTGCTCACAATGTGAGATATCAGCTACCCTATTGCCTTGTGCCATGATTGACAGCTTCCTGAGGCCTCACCAGAAGCCAAGCAGATGCCAGCACCATGCTTCCTGCCCAGCCCATTTTCCTTATAAATTACCTAGCCTTAGGGCTGCCTTTATATGTATAATAACAACACACAAAAAAGAGCTAACACACCAGTACCACATTGTTTTGATTAATGTGGCTTTGCAGTAAAATTTCAAATCAGGAAGTATGAGCTTAACACTTTGTTATTCTATATTGAGGATTGTACTGACTATTAGGATACTTTAAGATTCCATATAAATTTTAGGATGGGTTTGTCTATTTATGCAGAAAATCACTGGGACTTTTATAAGGATTGCATTTATCTTTGTATATTGTTTTGGACATTATTGACATCTTAACAATATTGTTTCTCAATCCATGTACATGGAATAGCTTTTCATTAATTTATAAATTTGTTTTTTCAGGAATGCTTTGTAGTTTTTTGTACCAAGACTTTCATTTCTTTAGGTAACTAAATTCTTAAAATTTTAATCCTTTTGGTGCTACTATAAATAGAACTGTTTTCTTAATTTCCTTTTTTGGGTTGTTTGTTAGTGCATCAAAATGCAACAGATTTTTGTGTATTGACTTTGTATCCTGACACTTTGCTTATGGTTTTCAATTAGTTCTTATAAACTTTTTGGAAATCTTTAAAATTTTCTAAGTATAAGACCATATATAAGAAATTTTACCTCTTTCTTTCCAGTTTCCAAGGCTTTTATTTCTTTTTCTTGGCAAATTTCCTTGATCAGAAATTCCAATACCATGTTGAATAGAAGTGGTAAAAGTGAGCATCCTATCATTTTTCTGATCTTCAAGGACAATTTTTCAGCAATTTCAACATTGAGAAGAATGTGTGCTATGGGTTTATCATGGGTGACTTAGATTATATTGAAACAGTTTCCTTTTATTTCTAGTTTGTTGAGAGTTTTCATCATGAAAGGGTATTAATTTTTATTAAATTTTTTGTATCAATTGTGATGATCTTGTAAATTTTCTCTTTCACTCTGTTAATGCTGTGTATTACATGATTGATATTTATATGTTGAACCATTCTAGTACAGGAATAATGCCAGTGGGTCATGGTGTATAATCTCTTAAACATGTTGCTAAATTCAGTTTGTTAGTATTTTGTTGAGGATTTATGTATCAGTGTTAATACACTTTGGATGTTGTACTCTCTAAATTTCATACTGAGTGTCAATCCCCCGTGTTGGAAGTGGGGCCTGGTAGGAAGTGATTGGATTATGGGGGCAGGTTTCTCATGAATTGTTTAGTGCCATACCCTTGGTGCTGTTCTCATGACAGTGAGTTCTTACAAGATCCGGCTGTTTAAATATGTGTGGCATCTTACCCCTAACTTTCTTGCTTCTACTCTGGCCATGTGAAGCATTGGCTCTCTCTATTTGTTTGTTCTTGCACTGCTATAAAGAAGTACCTGAGACTGGGTGACTTATAAAGAAAAGAGGTTTAATAGTCTCATAGCTCTATAGGCTGTACAGGAAGTATAGTGGTTTCCACTTTTGGAGAGGCCTCAGGAAGCTTACATTTATGGTGGAAGGCAAAGGGAAAGCAGGCATGTCTTACACGGCTGCAGAAGGAGGGAAGGTGGCAAGGTACCACACACTTTTAAAACATCAGATCTCACGAGAACTTACTCACTATCACAAAACAGCATCGAAAGGAAAATCCACCCTCTTGATCCAATCACCTCAAACCAGGCTTCAAGTCCAACATTGGGGATTTGGGTGGGAACACAAATCCAAGCCATATTATTCAACTCCTGGCACCTTCCAAATCTCATGGCTCTCTTACATTTCAAAATACAATCATATCTTCTCAAGAGTCCCCCTGAGTCTTAACTCACTCCAGTATTAACTCAGTCTTATCTGAGACAAAGCAAGTTCCTTTTGAATATGAGCTTGTAAAATCAAAAACAAGTTAGTTAATTCCAAGATACAATGTGGGTATAGGCATTGGGTAAATATTCCCTTTCTAAAATGGAGAAATTGGTCAAAAGAAAGAGGCTACAGGCTCTGTGCAAGTCTGAAACCCAGAAAAGCAGTCATTAAATCTTAAAGCTTCAAAATAATCTTCTTTAATTCCATGTCTCAATCCAGGTCACACTGATGCAAAAGGAGGGCTCTCAAAGCCTTGGGCAGCTCCACTCCTGTGGCTTTCCACAACTGTTCTCATGGTCTGGTATTGAGTGCCTGTGGCTCTTCCATGCTGAGAGTGAAAGCTACTGGTGGATCTACCATTCTGGGGTCTAAAGGATAGTGGCCCTCTTCTCACAGCTCCACTAGACAATGCTCCAGTGGGGATTCTGTGTGGGGACTCCAATCCCACATTTTCCCTCCACACTGCCATCCTGGAGGTTCGCCATGAGGGCTCTGCCGCTGCAGCAGGCTTCTGCCTGGACATCCAGGCTTCTCCATACATTCTCTGAAATCTAGGCAGGGGCTCTCAAGGCTCAGCTTTGGCATTCTATGCACCCACAGGCTTAATACCCCTTGGAAGCCACCAAGACTTACAGTCTGCATCCTCTGAAGCGGTGGCCTGAGCTGTACCTGGGCCTTGTTGAACCATGGCTAGTGGTGAAGTGACTGGGATGCAGGGAGTAGTGTCCCAAGGCTGCACAGGCCCATGGGGCCCTGAGCTTGGCCCTCAAAACCATTCAAACCTCCTAAGCCTCTGGACCTGTGAGGAGAATTACTGCCATGGAGATCTATGAAATGCCTTCAAGGTCTCTCCATTGTCTTGGCTATTGGCAACTGGTTCCTCACTGCTTATGCAGATTTCTGCAGCCTGTTTGAATTCCCCCCATGCAAATGGCTTTTCTTTTCTACCAAATGACTAGCCTGCAAATTTTCTGGCTAGAGCTGGAGCAGAGTAAGATGTGGGGAGCAGTGTCCCAAGGCTGCACAGGGCAGTTGGGCCCTGGGCTTGGCCCATGAAACCATTCAGTCCTCCTAGGCCTCTGAGTCAATGATGGGAGTGGATGCCACAAATGTCTCTGAAATGCCTTGGAGGCTCTTTCCCCAGTTGTCTTGGCTATTAGTAATTGACTCCTCTTTACTTACGCAAATTTCAGCAGCCTGCTTGAATTCCTCCCTGTCAAATGGGCTTTTTTTTTTTTTTCTATCACATGGTCAGGGTGCAAATTTTCCAATTTTTGACACTCTGTTTTTCCTTTAATTATAAATTCCAGTTTCAGGTCATTCTTTGCTCACACATATGAATATAGGCTTTTAGAAGCAGACTGGCCACATCTTGAATCACTTGCCCCTTAGAAATTTATTCTACCAGATACCCTAATCCATCACTCTTAAATTCAAAGTTCCACAGATCCATAAGGCAGGGGCACAATGCCTCCAAGTTCTTTGCTAATGCATAACAAAAGTGACTTTTTGTATTAGTCTGTTCTCATGCTTCAGAAACTCTGTGGCCGAATTTCTAAGAAGTCCAAATCGATATGGTCTATCATATCTTCTAATTCCTACCTCTGTGGGCTGAACCCACTAGAGTCTGGCTAAGAGGCCAGAGGACTCATGTCTTCTCACTTTCTTCTCGTCTCATATGAATGTGTTCTTTGTTTTAGTTTTCAAACTTCTCAAAATAGAAAAGTTTTCTCTTAAACCTTGAGAAAAATCTTGGTGTCCCACTGCAATTTAAGAAACAATTTCCCTTTTGTGATTATGAACATTCAGTGAATAATAGAGTAGTGTGTGTTCTTAATTATCATTACCATTGCATAACAATCTACCTGAGATCACAATGTATAGGGATTGCTAGATATTGACAGGATTTAGTCATTCCTGAGTTAAAGGACACAATGTCATCTCATAACACCGTAAATTTCCACTCTACTTCCCCAAACCTCCCATCCTAATACACACACACTAACCCAATGGGAGTTCAAAGGATGTTCCAGGATTTTGCTGACCCTGTATCCCATCAATAAGATGCTTTCTCTCTTTCTTCCACAATAACTATGAGGGAGTCAACAATAGACCCGACTCCAGTCATTGCTATGTAATGTATTCACACACCTTGGAGGTCTGTATCACAGGAATAAAAATAATGTTCTCTATGTCACAAAAAAGTAACCTAAGCCAATACTAAGTAGTTAATTTAGATTGATAAAAATCTTAAAACTCTAAGTAGTCATAAAGTTAGCTGATTTCTAGAGTGTTACATAAAACAGCAGCCTTTATGCTCCCACATATTCTCCATGGCAGCCAGCCAGACAGAGCCTTTGGAAGACAGAAAACTCATCCTGGAGCCATTGAAGTTTATTCCTGCCCATTCTGAAAAATTGGCTGATATTGATAATTGTTATAAAAAGTTTACCCCATGAGTCTCACAGGCTGCCAAGAATGTAATTGGGATGAAATGGAAGGCTAGTATAAAGCTTGCATCTGGTTCTGAGTCAAGGAGCCCTCACTCATTGACTAGCATCGAGGGAATCTTCTTTCATTTAGGGAAAACAGATGGAACAATTTGACTATAATAGAGTTCATTTTAAGGAACTGTCACAGCTTGTCCCAATGATGGCAAGTTGAATAGGTTCTCAAATAAATAACAGAAACCAGTACGAGTTGAACTTACTAAACCTGGCTCAAATAAATCAAATCAAATTAATATTTATTAGGCATCTACTATGTACGAGTCATGATCTCATTCATGATTTTACCAAAATAATATTACAATGCTAATTCTGATCCCATTTTTCTACTAATGATAACAAAATACAATATGTTATAATAATTAGGAAATGCGTCAGAACACCTTTAGAACACATTTTCAGTTATTATATTGTTATGTGGTTTTAGTGAAAGTCATAGCATTTACATGGATTCTTAAAGCGGAAACTTGGCATATTCTACTGTCTGTAGGGCCACAATTAACTTCCAGGATAGCTTCCTAATCTTCTTGTATGACCAGCTCAGAAGTCTAAAAGGCAAACACATGCCTTTTAGAAATTTGGTCACGCATTTTGAATCTTTTAGATTTTCAGTTCATGCCATTCTCCTGCCTCAGCCTCCCGAGTAGCCGGGACTACAGGCTCCAGCTACCACGTCCGGCTAATTTTTTTGTATTTTTAGTAGAGACGGGGTTTCACCATGTTAGCCAGGATGGTTTGGATCTTCTGACCTCCTGATCTGCCCGCCTCGGCCTCCCAAAGTGCTGGGATTACAGGCGTGAGCCACAGTGCCCAGCCTAAACTTTTTTTTTTGCTCTTGTTGCCCCAGCTGGAGTGCAATGGCACGATCTCAGCTCACTGTAACCTCCACCTCCCAGGTTCAACTGATTCTCCTTCCTCAGTCTCCCAAGTAGCTGGGATTATAGGCATGTGCCACCACGCCCGGCTAATTTTGTATTTTTAATAGAGATGGAGTTTCTCCATGTTGGTCAGGCTGGTCTCGAACTCCCGACCTCAGGTGATCCACCCACCTCGGCCTCCCAAAGTGCTCGTATAGGTGTGACCCACCGTGCTCAGCCTCGGAAACTAGTCTTCAGAGAACCTGGGGATGCTAACTTTTTACAAAGTAATTTCAATCTGTGATCGTAGAACCTCTGAAGGGATATTGATTCTTTAAACAGACATAAAGTTAAAGTCAAAAAGGTCTTAGTTGTAGAGAGGCAGCACTCTCTAAATATCAGACCTTTAAAATTGATTACAGGCTAAAATCACAAAGTAGAAAATGACAACCGGTAAATTTGTCGTGTGGTTTCACTCTCCCAGATAGCTTTGTACAGTGTCATCTAAAATTTAATCAGCAATGGGAAACTAGATTAAATTTAATTCGAAATTTTATTTTAGAATAATTTCAATTTGAATACTTCTTTGGTCTTTCTTCATGCCCTTCTAAATAGTATTAAATTCATAACATTGTATTTCACTTGCCTATTTTCTTTACACACTAATGTTTATTTTCCATCAACCTTATTGCCATGTTGCTTAAGAACCTCAAGACCAGCCTGGCCAACATGGTGAAACTCCGTCTCTACTAAAGACACAAAAAATTAGCCGGGCATGGTGGTGTGCACCTGTAATCCTAGCTACTTAGGAGGTGGAGGTTGTAGTGAGCTGAGATTGCGCCACTGCACTCCAGCCTGGGAGACAGGGTGAGACTCCGTCTCAGAGAAAAAAAAAAAAAAAAGTCCCTAGGCAAGAACAGCTTAAGACCACTCAGCGGTTGTTCCTACCCATTCAGTGGCCTGAGAAGTGGGAATTGAAGACCAGTCTTCTGTGGTAGTCTGAGTGCTCCAGTTTTCAGCAGAGCCCTACTGAATAAGCACAGAGAGCACCCGCACACCTTGAGACCAGTCTGCAACCTCAGGCTGAGTAGCACCAAACTCAGGAGCTAGAGTAGGCCATTCATCTTGACATTCTTCTTCCTTGATCAGAGCTTTTTCAGTAGCAGCCTGCTCTTCCTTTTTAATCTCTTCAGGATCTCTGTAGAAGTAGAGATCAGTCATGACCTTCCGTGGATGTTCATGGGAGAAGGTGCCACACATGTTCAGAACTCCCAGGGCCACCATCTACCACATCAGCCCCACTGAGCGAGCTCCTTTGTTGCATGGGATGGCAATGTCCACACAGCACAGAGGAGAATCTGTGTAACACAGCGCAATAGTAGGCAGGTTAACAAAAGATGCCTCTGTGACAGGATGGTAGTCAGCCCTGGGATTATTAACCACTAGAAGCTGTGGCTCCTGAAAGGCTGCCAGGATCTGGTTAGTGAACACCGTAAGAGTGAAGCAACCAGCAATTGGAGTTGCTCCAGGGGCAGCAGCAAACGTCGGCACAGCCCTCTGGCCAGTATTCCTGGAGGACATGACACCGACATCAGCAGGGTTTTCAATGGCAACAATGGCACGGGCCGCCAGCAGAAGCTTCTCCCAGGTCCTCTTCAGATTTAGGATATACATGCCATCACTTTTCCTTTTATAGATGTACTGATCCATTTAGAAGTCAAGGTTGGTGCCACCTAAGTGGGTTCCTACTGCAAGAAAATTGAGGACATCCGCTACCTTCATTTTCAGGTTATCACAGGTTCCAGTCACTGTAAAAGCTTCCCTTTGTTACAACAGGAATCCAGTACCATTTGGGCCCTTCTCTGTTTAGCACAGGAAGCTCATTTTTCCTTAGGAGAATCCTTAGGATAATCTGCATGATTCTCTTTATTCTTTCAGATTCCTTTAACATATATTGAACAAAACTATGGCATAGTACTCTAATAAAGCCCTGATTCTGGTATCTTAGTTTGTTTGCAATCACTCCTGAACACAAAGCTATAAATTTTGCTTCACAAGGTCCTGCCTGTATGCAGAATGTTCTACATAATAAATATTCCATAGAAGTCAAAAGTCAACACTTTAAGTGTCATTATTCTAATAATAATTTTTCAAAATTAATTCCAGATGTCTTGTACTCTTAAGTTCATCATATTAAATTGCAGTCCAGGTAGCAGTTAAATCAACCTCATAGGAGTAGTGAGCATCACTGTTAATTTTCTCTTTTTTTCAGCGCCTCTCTTTTTTTTTTTTTTTTCTTTAAGTCAGAGTCTCATTTTGGCACCCAGTCTGTAGTGCAATGATGCGATCTCGGCTCACTGCAGCCTCTGCCTCCTGGGCTAAAGCAATTCTCCTGCCTCAGTCTCCCGAGTAGCTGGGATTACAAGTGTCCACCACCATACCCAGCTAATTTCTGTATTTTTAGCAGAGACCGGGTTTCACCATACTGGCCAGGCTTGTCTCTTGACCAGGCTGGTCTCGAACTCCTGACCTCATGATCTGTCCGCCTCAGCCTCCCAAAGTGCTGGGATTACAGACATGAGCCACTGCGCCCAGCCAGTGTCTCTTGTTTTATCTATGGATGTGTTTGTGGTTGTTGGACATGTGTGCACATGTGCATGTGTGTGTACAAACATGCATGAGTGTACATGCATGTATTTACCATTTATTTTTATTGTCACCCATGTTCAGATTTCTGCTTTTCTTCTTTATTGCTCCCTTAAATTCTCCCCATCCTTCCAAATTTCTGAAGGGAAAATTTAGCCTTTTATAACAAAGTTAAACAGAGTGCTACATTCTTTCCTCCAAGAATCAGAGTTTTGTCTTTTTGTTGAGGGTTAAGGACCTTCACTGTCACCAAGAAGTACTTCCTCAAAAACAAATAGATTTCAAAGAAAATGAATGGTAGAAGAGTCATCAATGCTTCTATCAGGTGCCAGGAGGTTTACATATATAGGCCATCTCTTTAATAACACAACTCTTCTAGGAAGATATTGTTAACCACCATTTTACCTGCGAGTGAACAAACCTAAAGAGATCCAGTAACCTGCCCCAGTCATACTGACAATAAAAGAACCCAATATAGAACTAGATTTCTGATAAGAACATCCATATTTTAAGAGTTATATCATAGTATATCAAGCCTCTAGAAAGTCAAATTCTAGACAATTAATATTTTACTTTGTAACCCTTTCTATTTTTCACAAAAGTAATAAGATTTACATTATTCTGTTATCTCAGATGTTACTGTTACTGTACATATGACCAGCATTATATGTGGACTAAATTTAATTTATTGTAGAATACTCTTAGGAAAGAAGTTTTGGCAATAATCTTCAAAAATTAAAGTAATCTAAACTACTTTATTATTAATACATCAAATCAGAGTAGGTTTTGTATGATTTAGTATAATCATATTTGTAGGAATTTCCTATTTGTAGAAAATGACTCAGAATATTTCTCAAACTGTGTTCTGAGGAATAGTAGCTCTACAAAATGTTACTTGATGCTACAAATTATGGGATCTATAATATTAAAAGTTAAAGAACACCACACTATAATTCCCATATTCAACGTTTTGAAGTGAATACTACAGGTTCTGAAAAGTCCCAGGTGGGAGATAGGGATACAGGGTTTCTCTGGAGTGGCATCTCCACATAAGTTTCTAAAGCAAAGGTCTATCAGTTTATAGATATAGAATACAGTTCAGTTAGAGATTTATAGACAAACATGTTGGTGATGTTGATACTTTTTTTTTTTTACATTTTCACTTTCAAATCAATAGATACATAAATAGAAAAAGTGAGCTCTTTTAAAATATAGTTAACTATAATTACCATTGTGGAATGTGTAATTATCATGTTTAAAAAGGCAAATTATTATGAAAGTTAATTCACTTGGGAAACCACAGTGTTTGACTCATGGCAAACTCTCAACTATAAGATTTATCAACTAAATGACAAAATGTTCTGCTTATTATTTTCCATTTATTTTATTTTTATTATGTTTTGAGATGAAGTATCATTCTGTCACTCAGGCTGGAGTGCAGTACCATGATCTTGGCTCATTGCAACCTTCACCTCACGGGTTCAAACAATTCTCCTGCCTCAGCCTCCCAAGTAGCTGGCACTACAGATATGCACCACCACCCCCGGCTAATTTTTGTATTTTTAGTAGAGCCCAGGTTTCACCATGTTGGCCACGCTGTTCATGAACTCCTGACCTCAGGTGATACACCTGCCTTGGCCTCCCAAAGTACTGGGATTACAGGCGTGAGCCACTACTCCTGGCCTACCTTTTCCATTTTAATGCATTTAGCCTTTCTCAAATCTGAATCCTTAATTTTCCACAGTTGGGCAAGGATATTTAACATTGTCATTAATTCTTATATTCTATACTTAGTACTTTGACACAGTTACAGTTTCCATTTTAACACATTTAGCATTTCCTAAAATCTGAATCCTTAATTTCCCATAGTTGGGCAAGGATATTCAATATTGCCATTCTCATGCTCTGTGCATGGTACTTTGACGCAGTACACTTTATTTCAGTAGTTCTCTCCCCTCAGTGTGAAAAATACAGATCTTTTAAAGTATAGTACATCCTAAGCCTATAAAATCTGTTTTTATTTTAGTCATATTTTAATATATATGTTATTCCAAGGTCCACATGCATAATAGGATAGCCATGTGTTTAAAAGAAGTAACAGCATTATGTGCACAGCTAGAGGAGTTAACTGCTGAATTTACGAGTGTGTATTACCACAGCCCACAAAGTGTCCATGGCAATACTTATATAAATGATAGGAAAAATAGATTGTAAGTATTAAGCAATACTTAGGAAACAAAAAGAAACTTAATTTCCTCTTTATATTGTTGCTTTTAAAAAATCTTTTCTGCTCTAAGATGCTACCAAAAAGTGTATTGTTCCCAAGCAGATTGTGTAAGTGACTTGTTCTCTTTAAGAAGATAAAAGAATATAAAAGGAGAACTAGGCCATGGTATAATTAAACAGAAGACCTTAAACAGAAGACCTTAAGTAAGGACAGCGGCAGATAGGAGCCTTTTAGACTTGAGATTATGGAAATCTAACTGTGAACTGAGTAAGTATGAACCTTAGATCAAGGACACCCAGTCCCTGCACATTGGAGGGTTCTCACTCCCTCCTCTAGCTCACTCCTACTCACATGGCAAGGATTTCATAAGGCCAAGGGGAGGCTAAATTACCTATTGATATTATACCTATCTGGAATCCATACCTACCTAGGACTCAAGACGTTCCTCTCCGAGCCCTCTGCCCTGGTCTGTGGGAGTTCATTCCTTGGATTTTTCCTCTTTGCAATGAATTGAGTCACCTCTATGGGTATCTCTGGGCCTGAGGCGTAGCATGTTTAAACAGTTTCAGCATATGGGCTGGGGCATTCACACACATTTGTCTGAAGCTCTCAAGATTCTAACAGCCTCGGGGTGAACAAAATCTCGTGTTAGACACAGTGCAGGTGTCAGGTGCTAGTTTGCCTGTACCACTGCTTTATTTTTTTGTTTTTGTTTTTGGCAGCAGAACTTTAAGGAGTCAGATGATTCTCAATTCAAATCTGGCTCTCCGGACCATTAAGAAGACATTTTTGTCAAGGTAGAAGGATAGCATATATTTTTAACAGCCTGTCAGATGGATTCATGAGTTAAATATTTAATGTAAAACTAAGAATCTCCATTTATGTTCTTATTCTAGCTCCAAAGACATGATGACTGCAACTGCTCTATCACATCACCCTTCACTAATGGAAACAGACACATGGTATGATTTGAATCATTTCAGGGTCATCTAGAGCAGAGTTGGACTGGCAAGGTGGCCTGGAGGTTGAACAACGAGGACCCTATACCAATTGAAGCCATGATTCTGGGAGCCTATGGTGCCATCCTGAGCCATGAAGAGCTTGGGTAGGCCTGTTGTGGGGAGGAGGAGGGGGGGAGGGAGAGCATTAGGATATACCTAATGCAAAAGACGAGTTAATGGGTGCAGCACACCAATATGGCACATGTATACATATGTAACAAATCTGCACATTGTGCACATGTACCCTAGAACTTAAAGTATAATAATAATAATAATAATAATAATAATAATAAAAGAGCTTGGGTAGGCAAGAGAGGACCACCAGTCTCTACTGGACACACAAGACAGACGCCACTCTGGACTCAAAGTAGTTTAGGAGCTCAGCCATTATGACCAACAGAGAGAGCAGCAACTATGGGAATATAGAAGGAAAAAGAGGAGTTCACATTTGTCACAGGGCATCACAATGCAAGCATCTTATCTCAGCAGTACGAGGTTAGGAAATCAACCCTTCCCTCAGATGACACTTCAGCGTGAGTAGGCAGAGAGGCACTTGTTGAGAGACAGGGTTTTTAACCAAGAGAGACAGCACTGCCTAAAGGGATACTTGAATCTACAGCATTATAGACTAATGTAAGATTAGATGTAAATGGACCAAAATAAAGTGTGATATCTCAATACTCATCACATAAGGAAGACCAAATCCGTTAAAGAGAAAATAAATTACACTTTGTGTATTTGAGTTGGAGGACAGACAATTTTATGACATCACTACTTATGGACAGATAACGTGTTTATGTAACATTCTGTACATTTAAAAAGCTGCTGACAGTTTTATGATCTTTTACCTATACTTCCTTCAATCGTAAAAACCTCAGAAACTTTTTCTCCAACGATCTCTTCTGGATTTCACTGATGTTAAAAACTATACACATTTAAATTTTGAAAGCATCATAATTAGTTCAGCCCAAATAAATCACATAAAATATAAATAGTAGTCAGTAACTTGTCAAGGATTTGGTGTTTACCATGTGTCAGATGCCAGGTGTGGTATAGGAATCTCAGAGCTGAATCAGTTATGGAAATGCTCTACAAAGAACTTACAAGGGAATGCATGTTTAGAAATAGGATGCTGGGGTGGCACAAGGAAGAGTTGGTCATTTATCCCTCAGAGAAATATGAGTAATTTCCAAATGCAGTTGACACTGGCGCAGAGTAGCTACTTCCCTAGGTGACCCTGTTTGGGTAAGGCTATTCCAGATAGAGGAAATAAATTAATAAAAATTATAGGCTGGGCACAGCAGCTAACACCTATAACCAGAACACTTTGGGAGACTAAGACGGGTAGATTGCCTGAGCTCAGAAGTTTGAAACTAGTCTGGGCAATATGACAAAACCCCAACTCTACCAAAAATATAAAACAATTAGCCAGGCTTGGTGGCGTGTGCCTGTAGTCACAGCTACTTGGGAGGCTGAGGTGGGAGGGTTACTTGAGCCTGGGAGGCAGAGGCTGCAGTGAGCTGAGATCGTGCCTCTGCACTCCAGCCTGGGCGACAGAGGGAAACTTTCTCAGACAAAACTAAAAAACCTCAGAGCAAAGGGAAAATAATCTCCAACTGCATAAATATACATTAGAAAATATTCTTTATAATACTTTTATTTTACCTATGTGTGAGACAACCTATTATGATTTAAGATTCCGTATTAAATATTAAATAAACTTATTAAATATGGTCCGGTTCTATAATTCTATTGAAGACATGCATAGGCTTCAGATCATGCAGGACCTTGTACGTCATACAAAGGAATTTGGATTCTAACCTTGTAGGCACTGGGAAATCAGTAAAAGATTAAACTTTAGGAGTTCACATAACCAATTCGATATTGTAGTGATCACCTTGCCACTGCAGAAGTATTAATTGTAGAAAAGCAGCAGGCCAGGTAAAAGATGAATGGAGCCTGAATTAAGTTGGAAGCACAATAGTAACTCCAGGGGAATGGATCCAGGAAGTGTCAAGGATGTGGACTGATGGAACTGGAATATGGTTCATAGGTAAAGGACCAGGAAAAGGGAGGCATGGAGGAATTCTAGACCTCTGTCTTCAGTGACTGGTAAGTGACAGTATCATTCACGGAAGTTTGGAGAGCAGAAGATACAAGTTAGTGAGGAACAATAGGGAGTTCAACTTTGAACATGTTAAGCTTGAGGTACCTGTGGATTGTTGAAATCCCAATTCTTTAGTAGAAAATAGTAAATTAAAGCAAGGTGTTAAAGGCTTAAAATACTACTCAATTTCTCTAAATTTTAATGGAATAAAAGACATTCCAGAGGTCCACATGAAAGGGCATTTGTTAATTATGCCTTTAGTTTATGTGAGTGAAAGAGAGAGAAACAAACAAAGAGAAAGAGCAAGCCTGGAATTAACTCTATACTCAGTAATTATTCCACAATCAGAACATCAGCGCAAAGGGAAAGTAATCTCTAACTGCATTAATATGTATTAGCAAATATTCTTTATAATACTTTTACCAGCAGTACTGGTAAACATTATTGTCTGTTATATAATGAGAGAGACAATAAACCATTTTTATTTATTTTTTCCATCTTTATTGAGATATAATTGGAAAAAAATGTATATATTTATGGTGTACAATATGTTTTGATGTACCTGTATATTGTGAAATGATTACTACAATCAAACTGATTAGCACACTGATTACTTCACATAGTTACCAGTTTTTCTTTGTAAGTGTGGTGAGAACATTTAAAATTTACTCTTTTTAGCAAATTTTGTATAAAATACAATATTGGTTAACTGTCGTCACCATGCTATATGAAAGATCTCCAGAACTTATTCATCCTGCATAACTGAAACTGTGCCTTTTGACCAACATCAACTTACTTTGAGTAAAATTTTCATATAACAAAATCTACTCAATTTAACAGTATTTAATGGAAAACACAGAACATCTCTGCCACTCCAAGGAATGTCCTTTTAGTCACTAGGTTATAAATATTACTAAAATAAAATTATCAAATCAAATCATTTAAGACTATTGTGAGCATTTAAGATGACAAGATAAGATGACAATATAAAACAAGTGCAAACCTGTTTTATTCATCTTTTTATTCTCTTAACATAGAAGCCACAGAGGAGCTAATAAATACAAACTGGTTAAAGAACAAATTTTTGAATTCGTGTACACATCTCCACTGCATTTAATTTATTCTTATCTTCAAGGCATATCTGCAGAATACATACTATAGTCAATCCCCCATAACTCTGAAATTTAACGAGAAATTGTCACTTCCCTGACTCATTATGAGAGACAGGTTCCTCTCTCATGTGGAATAATCAGTCTCATATACAGAACAGACTTTGAGTGAGCCAGGCAATATGCTGTGATCAGATTCATTTGATAGTACGCTAATTGCTCAACATACACAGCAACTCTTTCCTCTTCTCATTCTCAAGACCTGGCAGTAGCCAGACCAATTTAAGCTCACTGCACCCTCCAGTGATCTTCCTATGCCATTTCATGGTATTCTGATAGGGCAGCGTGAGAGACACTCAGAATAGAACAGTAGGAACAACATCGTGTAACTACTACCTTGTCAAAGTAGCACATTTTCTAAGAAAATCTACAGGCAACTGGCCAGGAAGAATAGCCAATTAGAGAACTTGAGAAACCTGAATATATTTGTAAAGAGTAATAATTAACTTCAGATTGTTAAGCATTTTCAAATTCCTACAAGAAAAGCACCATTTAAATCTAGATCTAAATAAGTGTTTTAAAACACAAAAACCAAGAAGACTGCTTTTTTAACCATGGGAATGTCACCTTGGGAGATATTACTTGAGTTCAAATAGATAAAACTCCTGGTATTTCATTATGTCTCTTCTACTTATGTGCCAAGAGAATAACTAATAGCGAGAGAAAGAAAGGTTTTATATTTGCAGGTCGTTATGAAAAATGTAAGCCATTCATACAACAGAATATGTGATTACTTATGTGGACACCAGGTAGAGTTAATGGGCCTCTGAAACCTATTATATCAGTCACTAGAAAGTACCTATAAAGCTAAAAATTGAAACTCACATTACCATTTGAATATACCATTTGAATATTCAAATGAATACTATGGTTACTAATTCTACAAAGGAAAATGTACTACATTTATTACAATGTTCTGAGAAGAAAGAAAAAATTTAAATGTACTTTTACATCCTTGAGGACAAATTTCATATTCTGTTCTGTTTTATAGCCACAATATCTAGTATAATAATGCAAAGAAAGGCATTATATATATATGTTTTTATATATATATATGTTTTGTTATGTAAGCCTTGGAAATAATTTTACCTATGGGTGGTCTAATAACATGGTAGTCTTTTCTGGCTTGTTCTTTAGTCATAGAACTAATATCAAATCTCAGAAGTTAGAAATAACTCCAGCCATTCAACTGTTGGAAGTTTGACAGATTTTATGTGAATATATACACACAACTTGAATTCATATTATATTTAGTTTTTGTTTCTCACAATTTCTATGTTTGCAATAATTTTACATGGCCCAAATTTCCTCAAATTGATTTTTTGTCCCTAGAGAGTAGTCAGTAAAAGAGAGAGCTGATAGGCACTCCCAAATAATTAAATTGAGTATATATTTTATGTATCACAATGCTAATATTGCCTGCATGAAAAACATTGAGAAGATCAATTATAGCCATGGTAATAAAAACAACAAAAACTCTTTCATGTTGTTAGGAAACTTTATATTAAAATCAAACTCACGGCCAGGCGTCGTAGCTCATGCCTGTAATCCTAGCACTTTGGGAGGCTGAGGTGGGTGGATCACCTGAGGTCGGTGTTCGAGACCACCCTGGCCAATGTGGTGAAACCATAGCTCTATTAAAAATACAAAAATTAGCCAGGCGTGGTGGCACGTCCCTGTAATTCCAGTTACTTGGGAGGTTGAGGCAGGTGAATCACTTGAACCAGGGAGGCAGCAGTTGCAGTGAGCCCACTTTGTGCCACTGCACTCCAGCCTGGGCAACAGAGCAAGACCCAGCATTAAAAAAAAAAAAAAAAAAATCAAACTCACAAGATAAAAACTAACTTACCCAAATTTTTGACAACTGTTATGTCCACCCAAATCACCAACAGTACGTATAAGTTTAATACAGTTGCTAACCAATGCTAACTGTTTGCAGTGGCAATCGTTGATTGGAAGCATCTATCATAAATACAACATGTCACTGGAGTGTCCCTCTGTCTTTGCTGTTAGAATATGGCAAAAAGAAAAGGTTATGCCTTAATTAGGTGAATATTCCTTGTGATTCTATGAGAACCTAGCAAAATATAAACAAAACATGTAATCTTTGTGTGTATATTTCACATGTTTAATGTTAAATATGTACATAAGTAATGTGCATAAGTATCACATGTAAACATGTGACACATATACTGCACATTCAAAGTGCAAATGCACCTGTTTTATTTTTAAAAAGTCATTTTTCTTTCTTTCTAGTCCTCTATATCAGAGTTTATTTAACTATATCTGATCATTCCAAATGTCTTAATATTCGAGCAATGCTGAAAACTGCTATGTAACTTGAGTGAATCATGCAGAGCTTAATTGTGTACACAATGTACACACACATTGAAGTCGTGGATATTGCATCAATGCAGTTTCAATGTAGTTTGTCTCTCTGAGGACATCTCACTTTCCATTCTTCAGTACAAAAGAAAATAAGCCTAAATAAATCATGGAGTTGAGACCTTAAATGACAATTACATATGTTCTTTTAAAATACAGATGTTGAAATTCATGGGAGAGAAGTCAAATCCTCAACAACAATATCAAGACAGAAATTTAATCTCAGTGTTGAAGTGAACACAGACACTGCGAGAAAATCTGTAGCAAGCTGACAATGCAGAAAACATGTGGCCCTCTCAGTGAGGAGCTCCCAGCTCACCAATTTTAAATGCATTATTTCGCCCTTAATCACCAAAGTAACCAAAATTTCTAGCTTAACTGGGAAGAAAGGTGGGGTGACATTAGATACTGGTTTAGCTTGATGATTAACTCATAATCTAATCCAAGCATATTAGTTAAGTACTTCCCTAACATAAATATTAGACTGCATTTTTAGTTAGTAAAAGCTGGCAAACATCAATATAGTATTTCCCATTACTTCAAACCTTCCATGTCAAATACTTTGCCCATTATATAGAATTGCGCATATATATATATGTATACACAAACATACATATACATATATATGTGTGCATATATATATATATAATCTCCACACACGCATAAAATTGGCTTTCATTGAACCTAAAACATATCAGGTAAAAAAAAAATGTAGTTGAATAAAAGCTCTTACCCATTCTGTTTGCCTTTTCATTTTCTTTCTTTTCAAGAGCCGGAATAGGAATGCAGAAAGCAGTGGAAGGTTTTGTTTAACTAAAGGTAACTTTCGACATGTTTTTTTCTTTTCAGCCTCAATAGTCAGCCTGTACACATTATTTCAACCAAAAGTAGCATCTAAACAATTGTCTATAAATTTAATACATAAATGAAATCAAGTCTTGTCTCTAATTTTTTTCTATTCTTTATAATTACCTTGTTCCTATCACAATTAAAATAATCATATTCTTGAGACTTTCCTCCAATCTGGATCATCCCTATGGTAAGAGGCTAGATTACATCTGGAAATGGCTCTGATTACTCCTTCCATGTCTCTCATTTTGGGGGTGTAATGTTCATATCTTGAAAATTTAGCCATTGTATAGGTAAAATTCAATCACCAGACAGTCTGCTCTTTGTCTCTAGAAAATTTGTCTTTTCTGGACATTTTATATGAATGGAATCATACAATATGCAGTGCATATGCTTCTCTTAGTCAGCACAATGTTTTCAGGACTTATCCATCTTATAAAGTAGCCACCAGGAGTTTCTTCTTTTTACTGTTCATTATTAGTAACCCACTGTATAAATACACATTCTGTATCCATTTACTAGTTGATAGAATTCTGTATTGTTTGCAGTGTTTGAGTATATAAAGAATGTTATCATAAACATTCCTGTACAATATTTTGCATAGCTGTAATGTCTCGTTTTGCATTGGCATGTAACTAACAGTGGAATTATTGAGTTATCTAATAAGTATACATTTTACTTTTTAGGAAACTGTCAGATTGTCTCCCCAAGTGTTGTGCTATTTTGTATTCCCACCAGCAATGCATAAAGGTTCTAGCTTCTCCACATCTTGCCAGTGTTTGGTATTACCCTTTTGATTATAGGTATTCTTGTAGATATACAGAGGTATCTCATTATGTTTTTAATTTGCATTTCCCTAAAGATAATGGTGGTGATAACTTTTCCATATATGTATTACCTAATCACATGAATTCTTTTGTAAAATATTTGTTAAAACCTCTTGCCTAATTTGCTTTCTTAAAATACATTTTAGATATAAGATCTTCATAAAATATAAGGTTTGCAAATATGTTCTCCCTGACTTTTCATTCTCTTAACAATGATGTCAAGTTTATCAATTTTCACTTGTATGAATGATGCTCTTGATATCACATTTAAGAATATTTGTCTAAATCAAGGTAAAAGATGCCATGGTAGTCTTTTTCTACAAAGTTTTATTGTGTTAGTGCTAACATTAAAGTCTTATATGTTCTGAATTTTTTTTTTCTATTGCGATATCAGGGTCTGAATTCATTTTTTTTCAAATGGATATATAATGTGGCTATCACTATGTGTTGAAAATACTATTCTTTCCTTCAATTAATTGCCTTGAAATTTTGAAAAATTAATTGACCATAAAATGAAGGACTTATTTCTTGACTTTCAATTCTATTTCACTGATTTATATATTTGTCATTATAATAGCACCACATTTTCTTGGCTACTGTAACTTTATAGTAAGTTTTGAAATCAGGTAGGGCAATTTCTCCAATTTCTTATATATATATATATTTTTATTATACTTTAAGTTCTGGGGTACATGTGCAGAACGTGCAGGTTTTTTTAGGTATACATGTGCCATGGTGGTTTGCTGCACCCATCAACCCCATCATTTACATTAGGTATTACTCCTATACTCCTAATGCTATTCCTCCTCTAGCCCCCCATCCCCCGACAGGTCTGGGTGTGTGATGCTCCCCTTACTGTGACCATGTACTCTTTGTTCAACTCCCACTTATGAGTGAGAACATGTGATGTTTGGTTTTCTGTTCTTGTGTTAGTTTGTTGATAATGATGATTTCCAGCTTTGTCCATGTCCCTCCAAAGGACATGAGCTCATTCTTTTTTATGGCTGTATAGTATTCCATGGTGTATATGTGCCACATTTTCTTTATCCAGCCTATCATTGATGGGCATTTGGGCTGGTTCCAAGACTTTGCTATTGTGAATAGTGCCACAATAAACATACACGTGCATGTGTATTTATAGTAGAATGATTTATAATCCTTTGGGTGTATACCCAATAATGGTATTGCTTGGTCAAATGGTATTTCTAGTTCTAGACACTTGAGGAATTGCCACAATGTCTTCCACATGGTTGAACTGATTTACACTCCTACCAACAGCATAAAAGCCTTTCTGTTTCTCCACATCCTCTCTAGCATCTGTTGTTTACTGACTTTTTAATGACCACCATTCTAACTGGCATGAGATGATATCTCATTGTGGTTTTGATTTGCATTTCTCTAATGACCAGTGATGATGAGCTTTT
>NW_012114799.1:145263-154177 GCF_000951035.1 Colobus angolensis palliatus
AGTCCAGTAGTGTGATGCCTCCAGCTTTCTTCTTTTTGTTTAGGACTGTCTTGGCTATGTGGGCTCTTTATTGGTTCCATATGAAATTTAAAATAGTTTTTCTCCCATTCTGTGAAGAAAGTCAATGATAGCTTGATGGGGATAGCATTGTATCTATAAATCACTTTGGGTAGTATGGCCATTTTCTTATTTTTAAATATTGTCATGGCTGTTTTAGGTCCTTAACATTTTCATAATACATTTTTAAAACCAGCTCATCAATTTCTGTCTCCAAAAAAAGCCTACTTAGAATTTTGATAGAAATTACATTAAATGTATAGATCAATTTTGGGAGAATTGCCACCTTAACAGTATGGAGTCTTACAATTCATGAACATGGAATGTCTCCCCATTTTTGTAGATCTTCTTCAATTTGTTTTAGCAATATTTTGTAGTTTTTAACACAAATTTTTTACTTTTTAAATTTATATTCCTAGTTTGTGATGTTATTTTATATATTTTTATTTTTATTATAATTATGCTATATTATATTATTATATATTATATTTATGTTTATAATATAGTCTTAATTTTTCTGTGTATCTTATTTTTGATGTCATGGAAAGAATTTTTTATAATTTCATTTTTAGATTGCTCCTTGCAAGTATACAGAAATACAATTATATTAATCTTGTATCCTGTGACATTGGTAAATTTGTTTATTAGTTCGAGTTGTTTTATTATGGATCTCTTTGCATTTTCTGCATAAAGGATCATGTCATCTAAGAAATAAAATAATTGTACATTTCTCTTTCAATTTGTGTGCTGTTAATTGCTTTTTTTCCTTTTTAATGCACTGGCTAGATCCTTCAGTACTATGTTAAATAGAAGTGATGAGAACAGACATTCTTGCCTCATTCCAGAGTATAATGGAAATATTAACATTATTAATGGAAAATTAACATTTAACATTCTCTACCAGTAAGTATTATACCAGCTGTGAACTAAATACTGTTTGTCATTTTAAAGATGTTCCCTTTTATTACTAGATTTTTAGAGTTTTTATCATGACTACTAGAATTTTTCAATTTTTTTCTGTATATTGAGATAACTGCACTGCTCTTTACTTTATTCTGTTAATATAATGTATTACCTTATTTGACTTTTAGATGACAAACCAACCTTGACTGTCTGGAATATATCCTACATGGTCACAGTGTATAATGCTTTTTATATGTTCTTGAATTTAATTTGTTAATATTTTGTTAAAGACTTCTGCCTCTACGTTCATGAAAAATATTAGTCAGTAGTTTTTGTTGCTTATTTATCTGTTTGGTTGTGTTTCCTTGTGACGCATTTGCCTGGTATGAGAATTAGGATTATACTAGCCTATTAATAAAATAAGTTTTGATGGTTCCCACTGGTACAAGTAGGAAAGACTACTACTATTTCTTCTTTAAATATTTCACAGAATTTATGAATGAGGCCATGAAATAGAGGGCTTTTATTTTACGAAAGATATTAAATTGCTAATTCAATTTTATAGTTGTATTCATACTCTCAAATTCTCATTGACTCCACTTTGGTAATTTGGGTCTTTCCATGACTTTTGCTAGTTATCTAAATTATTACAATAACACTTTTATAATACTCTTTTAAAATATATTAAAATTTCTGTAGGGTCCTAATGATGTCATCTCTTTCATTGTCAGTCTTGGTAATTTGTGTTTTCTCTCACATTTGTAGTAAATTTAGGTAAGATTTTGTCAATTTTGTTGGTCTTTTTAAATAATTAGCTTTTGGGCATATTTCCATCTTAATCTTTATGATTTTATTCCTTCTGCTTGCTTTGAATAACTTTGCTTTTCTGTTTTCAAGTTTCTTAAGATTAAGCTAGGGATGTTAATTTGAGTATATTATTATTTCCTAAAATAGACATTTAAAACTATACATTCCCCCAAAACTACTGCTTTAGTTGCATTCTATAAACATTGAGATGTTGGATTTTAGTCTTCATTCAGTTCAAAATATTTTACAATTTCTTGTGACATATTTTAGAAGTATATTCATAAATTTCCAAATATTTGAGGGTTTCTCAAATATTTGTGTAGCTGATTTCTAATTTAATTCTATTTTTGCCAGAGAATATATTCTCATTCATAAGAAACAATCATATTCACTTTTATTCAGTGACAGAATTTGCAAAATCTCAGAACACTGTGATTTTCTTTGTTTATTCTACGAAAAATTCTAATTTATAGAATAAGAAAAAATAAAGCAAGAAAAGAATAAGAAAAAGAGTATGCCAATTTAAAGTACAAGTTCTTTCTAGGAATAATCAATATTTAAAAATGTAAACACTTAAGAAGAATTTGAGTTAAAATGTAAGTAGTTCATGATCTCCTTATTATAAACAACTACTCAAGAATATCTTTTCTTAAGTGAGGAGTAACTGAAAAAAATGTACCCTTCTTATTTTAAGAATTAAGACAGATACATTTAAAATCAAACATAAGGTAAGGTTTTATTTCAACAGATATTCCTAATAAATTTTGTATAAACCGTATTGAGTAGTCGGAAATGCCTAATTACGGATTTTAAAATAAGTAATCTAGGCTCATGCTTATGTAATGAAAGGTAAGAAAAAAAGCAAAATTTCTTAGTATTGTCATGTCTACAAGGGGAAAGTAAGTGAAGTATTTCCATAAATCCTACTACATGCTCATCACTGTAATGATATGGAGAATCTGACCTAATAAACAAATACATCTGATTCATCTGATTTATCTTTTATATTAGTATTAATAATTATTATTAATATCTTATTTATTATTATTAATATCTTTTATATTATTAAAGAGCATTGCCTGAATTATGTTGATCAGTATTTAAAAGCTTTCTTTAGTCATAGAGAAAGATGGATAAGAACAAACGACAGTTACAGGGGCCACTCCTATATGACATGTAAAAGTTAAAAAAAGGAGGAAGACAAATGTTTATGGAAATGATGAAGATATAAGGGAAAGCCAGAAAAACTGGAAAATGCTGGGAAAGAATAGAAATAGGCACAGATACTTTGCAAGTAGAATCACATACAGCTTACTTTCATGTCTCAGAATACAGGAGAATACAGTTACCATATGTGTCATCAGTATCTTGACCATTTACACCCAGAAGGCAGTCACAAGGACACTCCTAAGTCAATCAGCCTTGACTTAGATTGGGATGGGAGAGAGAAGCTTTAGGAATTAGAGAGTGTGGGAGCAACAGGCCCTATTTAGCCAATTTGTTTAAACTTAAGGCCTAGATATTGGGGCATGCTACAACATTTTTGTAGGTCACAAATTAATGTCATACCTAAATAAATTTCCCTGCCTTTCTCAATTCAGACATCCTCATATAATAGCCCTCTTAGGATTAAGCAAAGCAGGCCACCCGAAGTCTCACAGGCATGTCAGTTCACAAATGCAATGTAAATTAACATAAACAACAAATAAAACTAAATAAGGAGAAGAATAATGAGAAAAGATAACTGAGAATGAGAAAATCTGTACTAGTTCTGCTCTGCTACTAACATAATATGTGACCTTAAGATATTGATTTAAAGACTCCTGGCTCCCATTTGTTGAGAAGTAAAGTGGTCTAGGTAGACCAAATACACTATAAGGTCACACCCAGTTCCATTTTGGGGGAATTTAATAAATTTCCATCACCTCTATAAACACAGACACACACACACACAGACGCGCACACACACACATTCTCTCTCTCCTATACAGTTGATATTTTGTTTCTTCAAAAAAATTACATTTATTCTAAACTGATCGGTATAAAAACATGAGTATTTCCACTGTTTTATGCATGTTTATAATTTTTATTTAATAAAAATTATACATTCATAAATTTGAAGGATATATTTGAAATTAACCTACATACATTGTTGAATGAGAATAAAATACTTCTTAAAAGATGTAATTGTCATGGTAGCAACCTAGACAGCTGTCTGTGCTTTCTTAATTTTTAGCTGGCTTCCTTTGACAACATTTTATTAAGTAATTTCTATCAAATATAGTATTATGAAAATAGTGAAATGGAAATTATGATTTTATAATAAATCTACAAACATTTTATCACATAAAGGAGCTAGAGACAAGTGGCAAGATGCTTTCAAAGAGTTATATTCTTGTCTGCAAAACTTGGCAGACTGATGAAATCTTTGAGGATGCTAATTTAATTACATTCACTGAAATTTTGGAAGGTATAGTCATATTTAAAAAGAATCTTCTTTATTAGAAGATTCTTAAAGAATAAATTATATGTATTTAAACTCTATCCTTTTCACCTTTCACATCTAGTTCTAATTATTCATCCTTGATAACTGAATATTTTTATTATACTGTCACCATTTTAGCAAATGGTTTCTAAGTGATAAGTCAATGTAAACAGATGGTAAGATTTTTTAAACAATAATAATAATGCCTATAAGTAGATGCTACAAGCAATACAGTAAGAGAAAACAAACAAACAAACAAGAAAACACTGGCTTTGGAGTCAGAAAGTCCTATCTTGTGCTTTTCCATTTAGAAAGTTTGTAATTTGTGTCAAATTACATTCTATAAGCCTCAGATTCCTCATCAGTAAGACAACTATAAGAATACTGGTCATATTGTTCACAATTTAATATTAACTGAAAACATTTTATAAACTAAAGAGTGGCATGTTAATACTTTTATTATCATCTATTTTGAGAATCACAACAAATAAAATCTAACATGGTGCACAGACGTATGGCTGGGTTAAGAGAGATATAGGCAGATAACTTAAAAATTATTGCACCTTCAGAGCTCAACATAATTCACTGAACATTCAGAGTCAATAAATGGTTTAGCAGCCTCTTAAAGCTGCTAAAAACACCTTTTAAACAAAAAGCAAATACTCATGGCTCTGAAGGAGAACAAGTATATGACATATTTTATCTTCATTGTGCCTGCCTTGGTCATCCTAAAGTCATGATGAAAGAGTAAGGTTGACTATATACTGGTCTTGGAGTCTTATTGTCAAAGGCTGCTTTTTTTATGGTCAAAGTATTGGCTTGTATCTTTGTATCTTATATTTTAATATTGATTCATTATGTTTCAAATCAAAGTTTTGCATTAAAAAATCTCAATTGAGGACTTTATTCAGTTAGAATCCAGATGAGTCTCTGCAGGTAAGTGTCACATACAGATAGCCTTCAACTTATGATGGTTCAAGCTAGTAATTTTTCCACTGTGCAATGATACAAAACCATCACAGTTTCAATGTACAGTGAATTTTGAATTTTTATCTTTTTCCAGGCTAGTGATACGCAGTGATGAGATATTCAACACCTTATTATAAAATAGGCTTTGTGTTCGGTGATTTTGCCCAACTACAGTCTAATGTAAGTGCTCCGAGCACACTGAAGACAGGCTAGACCAAGCTATGATGTTTGATAGCTTGGGAGTATTTAATGCATTTTTGACTTATGATATTCTCAACTTGTGATGGGCTAATTGGGACATAAACTCACCATAAATCAAAGAGTGCCTGTATTAAAGAGTACAAAAGGATTGGGATTCAAGAGGCCTCAATTTATGCCTTTGTTCTGCTGATGAATAACTCTTGGGTTTTGGGGGGGAAAATCACTCCTCTAGGTTTTACTGTATTTGTCTATGAATAATAAAAGGACAATTCAAGTTTAAAATGCCCTGAATTTAATCACATTTTTTACTATACATATTTGTAACTGTTGTACGGACGAATTTTCATGTAACTTCTGTACTACCTCACTATTTATGGCAGAAACTCAATTACATATATGCTGAAGATCTGACGAGGAGTCTATGGCTTCACCTTTACAGCAGTGTAGGAATAATTTTCTAATTTATGTTAGCTTGATATGGAGCATAAGCCCAAATGGCAATCAAAGTCTCTGTCAAGCCTCCAAAGGATGCAGTCTCTCCTGACTTCAATATTTAGCTAGAAGAGAGACTGTGATGTGTTCGTTATAGGATCCTAAATCTGATGCTCATTGCAGTGAAGTCACTAATGCTTTACTGGGTTACACATACGTATATCAAACTATGTAAGGATATAATTAAGGACCACATTATATTGGTCCTTATATACACTGTATTGGTCCCCTACTCTCCTGTTAATAGAATTATCTCAGTCACTAAGATCAAGTAGACTCTATGCTCCTCATTTTTGTTTACCCCTTAGCATATGTTTCTCTAATATTTTTTCCTAATGGAAAGTAACATCAACAATCTTACTGTTTTATTAACATTCCCAATAGTAAAATGGTCAATTGGCCAGATCTCATGGCTCTCTCCCAGTATATCTTGCATCAAACGTTTTCCAAAATGTATTAATTAACTTATTTAGAAAATATATTTCTCATGTTACAATTATAGTTTTAAAATGACAGTTTTTGTGTAAATAAAACTTAAAGTGGAAGAATTAGTTTTATCTCAAATACATGGGTTACTTTGCTGAAAAGTTCATCATTTCTTTTTTCTTTTATATGAAAATCCCTTCAAAATATTTAATGAAGATTTATTTATTCATTTATCCATTCAGAAAATAATTATTGAGTGTCTTCTATTTGGCCAGAACTATTCTAGGTATGAGAGACAACAAGCTAAAACAAATGAACTCACTGACCAAATGGTGCTTATACTCTAGTGAAGGACAGAAAAATAGTAAAACCTCAAATGATATCTGTTATGAAGAAAATGATAAGTAAAAACTTCTTCAAACAATTCAGCCTGGAAAGGGATCTCTGTGGTATTTCAGTTCAGCAGAGCCCTGACTGAAATGGAGTAGCATTTTATAATTGACCTATGCATTTTCATGAGCACTTCTCAATTCATAGGAAAATGAGAAATTCATTCAATAAATATTTATTATCTTTTCATTACACAGAATATTTTAATAAATTTTGGGATCCTTTTTAATGATCAGAATTTCATATCTTGAATTTTTCTTGTCGAGCAATAGTAAGCAATATTTTTCTTTATATAGTAAGTTTTACAAACATTGGATTCTATTTCCTTTATGATCAGGATTATATGTCTTGAATTATTTTTCTCCCACACTAGCAGATGACACTCAAGGGAGGAGGGGGCTCACTTGGCTTTATCTTTAGTTCAAGGGTACATGCTTTTCCTCTTGCTACATTAAAGTACAATTGTGCAGTTTATTTAATGCAGGTAGACTTTTGTTATCATCTTATGGTGGTGGTTGTCATTAGCCTGTTTTTAATTGATTATCTTCTTATTGATTGGTGACACTTTATTCGAATAGAACCCCATTCTTTTTAGCTGCTTCTTTCTCTATCCCGTGTCTCTAAGGGAGATATCCATTTTCCAGTGTGTGTACATTTCCCCTGGAATAGAATCTTTCAAGTATGCCACATCTCATTCTGTGTATTTTCCAAATTTCACCCTTCCCATAAATCAACAATCTGATTCACCATACCTCAGACCTGTTCTCACTGTTCCCCACACAGGGTGAATATTCCCCTTCTGTCGAACTTAGACAATGTTATGTCTATCCAATACCAGTCAGGTCAAACAGACTTCTGTACTCTTTGAAACATATCCTTCTAAAATTTGTTATACTTACATACTATTTATTTATAATTACATATTATTTATCATCATCATCATATCCATCACCTATTAGTATCAAACTGCATTACTGCCATCCTGACCAAGAATCTGCTATTGGTTGAGATAAAACATGCTTGACCCTCACTGACTATAATAGTCCACTTTCACACTCCTATAAAGAAATACCTGATACTGGGTAATATACAAAGGAATGAGGTTTAATTGACTCCAAGTTCTGTATGGCTGAGGAGACCTCAAAAAACTTACAATCATGGCAGAAGATTAGGAAAAGCAAGTCCCTTTGATTCAAAAGGCAGCAGGAAAGACCAAGAGAGCAGGGAAAACCACAACTTATAAAACCATCAGATCCTGTGAGAACTCTCTCACTATCACAAGATCAGTATGGGAAGAACCATACCCATGATCCAATCACCTACCACCATGTCCCTCTCTTGGCACATGCGGATTATATTTGAGATGAGATTTGGGTGGGGACACAAGGACAAACCATATCATTCCACCCCAGTCCCTTCCAAATCTTGTGCCCTTTTCACATTTTAATCATGCCTTTCCAACAGTCCCCCAAAGCCTTAACTCATTCCAGCATTAACCCAAAAGTCTAAAATCCAAAATCTCATCTGAGATAAAGCAAATCCCTTCCACCTATGAGCATGTAAAATCAGAAACAGTTAGTTCCTTCCAAGGTACAATGGGGATATAAGCATTGGGTAAATGTCCCCATTTCAAATGGGACAAATTGGTCAAAATAAATAGGATACAGATGCCCATTCTAGTCCAAAATCCAGTGGGGGCAGTCATTAAATCTTAGAGCTCCTTTGACTCCATGTCTCACATCCGGGGCACCCTAATGTAAATGGTGTATTCACATGGCCTGAGACAGATCCACCATCGTGGCTTTGCAGTATTCCACCCCCACATCTGTTCTCATGGGTTGGTGTTGAGTGCCTGTAGCTTTTTCAGGTGCACATTAGAAGCTGTTCATGGTGACAGAGCAAGAGCACTGTCATCTTGGACAAACACCACTGTTTTAAATTCCAGCTCCCTTTCTAACCTCATGCATTTCAAGGAAATCACTTCTCTTTTAACAACAAGCAGCCAGAAAGAGCAGACAGTAAAACACAGATAAGGCAGCTTAGGCACAGAAGGAAGGGGGAAAGCCTCTTGGGTAATCACCAAACTTCACATTCATACAATAGGCCCCAGTAAAATAGTGGACCTAATAAGCACATCCCTTTCCCTTTAGGTGCACTAAGATAGGAAAAGTAAAAGCAGACTCA
>NW_012114799.1:154582-181644 GCF_000951035.1 Colobus angolensis palliatus
GGAACAAGGGAGATAACCATAAAGTCTGACTGCCTACAGGGCCAGGCAGAACAGAGGCACATTTCTCTTCTTTCAGAAAGCGAATAGGAGAAATACCACTGAATTCTTTTCTCAGCAAGGAATAACCCCTGGGGAAACGAAATCATTCTCAGGGGGAGATCTCAAAAATGGCCACTCTGGGAGTGTCTGTCTTATGCAGTTGTAGATTAGGGATGAAATATGCCCTGGTCTCCTGCAGCACCCCCAGGCTTGTTAGGATTGGGGAATTCCAGCCTGGCAAAATTCTAGTCAGACTGGTTGTCTGCTCTCGAACCCTGTTTCCTCTTAAGATGTTTATCGGTGACAATGTGTGCCCAGCAGGACATGGAATTTCATCAGTAATTCTAGTTTCACCCTGGCCTTGTGATCTCACTCTGCCCCCATTTGCCTTGTGATATTTTATTGCCTTTGAAGCATGTGATCTCTCTGAGCCACACCCTATTCATACACTCCCTCGCCTTTGAAAATCGCTAATAAAAACTTGCTGGTTTTGTGGCTTGGGGGCATCACAGAACCTGTAGACATGTGATGTCACATCTGGAGACCCAGCTGTAAAATGTATCTCTTTTGTATTCTTTCTCTTTATTTCTCAGACCAGCCAACACTTAGGGAAAATAGAAGAGAACCTACGTTGAAATATTGGGGGCTGGTTTCCCTAATAGTCTCCCTCCCAGATAAGCAAGACAAAGAGACACAGAAACATTCTGAGCCTATGATAAGCTCTCCTACCCTGAATCCTTAAATACTCTTAGTCTGTAAGACAGTGTGCCCCTGAATGAAATTGACCAGAAGCCCCTCTCACGTTTATACTAAAAAATAAATATGTCTTTGACTACTGAGCTGCTTTTCATGTTTCCTTCCTCTTTCTTTAACTCTTAGCCAGGGATCTGCCATTCTGGGGTCTGGAGGACAGTTGCCCTCTTCTCCCAGCTCTACTAGGAAGTGGCCCAGTGGGGACTGTGTGTGGGCTCCAAATCCACATTTCCCTTCCACACTTCCCTAGCAGAGGTATTCCGTGAGGGTTCTGCCCCTGCAGCAAACTTCTACCTAGACATCCAGGTATTTTCATATATACTCTGAAATCTTGGCAAAGATTGCCAAACCTCAACTCTTGTCTTCTGCACACTGGCAGGCTCAACATCACATGGAAGCCACCAAGGCTTGGCATTGGCATCCTCTGAAGCAACAATCTGAGTTGTACCTTGGCCCTTATTATCCATGGCTGGAGCGGAGCAGCTGGGCCACAGGACACCAAGTCTCAACACTGCACAGAGCGGTGGGGCCCTGGGCCCATCTTACAAAACCATTTTTCCCTCCTAGACCTTCAGGCCTGTGATGAGAGGAGCTGCCATGAAAGTCTGACATGCCCTGAAGACATTTTCCTCATTGTCTTGGCTATTAACATTCAGTTCCTCATTACTTATGCAAATTTCTGCAGTTAGCTTGAATTTCTCCTCACAAAATGGGGTTTTCTTTTCTACCACATGGTCAAGCTGTAAATTTTCCAAACTGTTATGCTCTATCATCTCTTGAATGCTTTGATGCTTAGAAATTTCTTCCACCAGATACCCTAAATCATCTCTTTCAAGATAAAGGTTCCACAGATCTCTAGGGCAGGGGCAAAATGCTACCAGTATCTTTGCTAAAGCATAGCAAGAGTGACCTCTGCCCCAGTTCTCAATAGGTTCCTCATCTCTGAGGAACTCAAAACTATTCAACAAGTCTCTAGAAAATTCCAAATTTTCCCATATCTTTCTGTCTTCTTCTGAGCCCTCCCAACTGTTCCAAACTCTGCATGTCACCCAGTTCCAAAGTTGCTTCCACATTATCATGTTATCTTTATAGCAGTACCCCACTTCTAGTACCAATTTCCTGTATTAGTCTGTTTTCACACTGCTATAAAGACATATCCAAGACTGTGTAATTCATAAAGGAAAGAGATCTAATTGACTCACAGTTCTGCATGGCTGAGGAGGCCTCAGGAAACTTACGATCATGGCAGAAGGTGAAGGAGACGCAAGTACCTTCTTCAAAAGGTGACAAGAAAGACAGAGAGAGCACGGGTAACCACCACTTATAAAACCATCAGATCTCATGAGAACTCACTATCATAAGGACAGCATGGGGGAACTTCCCCCATTATCCAATCACCTCCCACTATGTCCCTCCCTTGACACATGGGGATTACACTTTGAGATAAAATTTGGGTGGGGACACACAGCCAAACTACATCACTGACCCTTATGAGTTAGTTAATGTGAGCCAAATATTAATGATAATTGAATCTTGTTATAGGCCTACCAGCAAAACTAACCTGTGAAAAAATGCCATAGGTACACAGCTATCTAGACATTGTAGAAAGTGTACATATGTTTACAAACCTACCAAAATATATTATTGTTATATTTGCAGTAATCTCTGCATTTTAATTGCAACTACTCTTACCTACTTGGGTCCTAGCAATCTCAAACAGGACCACCTATAATCTAAAACTCAGAAAACTAAAACACTTTGGAACTTGATTAACAGACAGATAAGAAACTGGATCTTCCTACTTCATAACCATGGATTCAGAAACACTTTTGAAATATAATAGATGAGTAACTACAGAAAAAGACTGGTACTTCTTGGAAAGAAACAAATTACTAAGAGAATATGTAATTGACAGAGACCTATAATAACATAATTCATCCATGAGAATATTTTGATTTACTATTAAAATTATGCCCTTCACTTTCTTAATTATGTTCAAAGATCTTTGGAACAAGCAGGTGTCTGAGTCTAAACCTCATGATAATTACATGAGATTCATCAAATCACTAAGTTTAGAATATAAACAGAATGTGTTACTATTTGAGGATAAAACGGGATTAATATATAAGAGCATTTATTGAAGTGAGAAGAAAAATAGGTTGAAAACAAGGCAAAAAATTGAAAGACTAAAATGACCAGAACCTGGATCACCTCTGGTCTTGGGATCAAACTCACTTCTCTTATAATGAATAAACATGGTGGAATTCCTTTATCCTGTTTCAGAGCACCTTACCACACACTACAGGACAAGATAAAAGGCAGGGCAAGTCATTTGTATTGCCTGGGGTGATGTGGGGGAGGAGAAGCAGGGAACTGCTAATAAGAATTTGCCTTCTGGAGATATTTGGCAATTTCTGGTGTCATGTTTGGCTGTCACTACTGGGACATGCTACTGGCATCTAATGGTTAGAGGCCAGGGATGCTGCTAAACAAACTGCAATGCAAGAAACAGACTCCTGTAACAAAGAATTTTCTGGCCCAAATATCAACAGTGCTCAAGTTGAGAAACTCTGACCTAGAAGAACTATTTTCAATCTTGAGCCATGAGCACCACCTACAAAACATGAAATCACAGATTGTTGAGTTCTATCTCCAGTATTTCTGACACAGTATGTCTTGAGTGGAGCCTAGAATTTGCACTTCTAAGAAGCTTCCTGATGATGTTAATGCTACTTGTCTGAGAACTACATTTTGTGAATCATAATCTTGACCTAAATTACTTTGATATAAACATTCAGAAAATGTAATACTTCTCCTTACCTACAATATACCCTATCTATAATCATAAATGTAATGTCTATCTTCTCTTCCAGATTCTTAATTCCATTAGAGTAAAATCTGTCCAATTCAGCACTGCATATTCACATAACAGGCACTCAAATATCAAATTAATAAAAAACTTCCAAATCTAAATGTTTGGAATTCTGCTACAATGTTTCAAAGTCTATGAGTTGTTTATCTCTGAAGCATTTCCCTTACCAAATGACAAAATACTTGTTAATTACAGGCTTTTAACATTATGAGAAAAAAGTCTGGAGAGGATATTTGCTACTTTTGAATATCTTCTGCCTTGAAAGTTGAAAGCATCAGTCAACAAAACTTTGCTCAAATCATTGTAAGCTTTTAAGAATTCATGTTAAAATATTTGTACACATGATTGATATTAATGAAAATTATGTGGCTGTCTCATAACTTAGTCTTTCCAAATCAAAGCAAGGACTTTTATTAGAATATAATGTAAATTTTTAAAAAGCCTTTTTATTAGCATCAATATAAAACAAAAAAAGACAAACTTTAAAAAGTACAAATGTGCAAAATGTGCAAAATAGACCAATAGCCTCAATCTTTGTTACAGACCTTCCTTTTTATCCAGCCCATGCTATCTCTAGGTTTCTAACCCAGTATTCTAAGACCAGTCTAAAGCCACATGAGATACAGAACTGTTTAAGACAACTCATCTTAGAAAGATGAGGGACAACATATTAATTATTCTGGCAAATGTTAAGTCCCCTTACATTTCTCTCAATAATGTAATCCTCTTGAAATTGCATAAAAAATGTAATCCCAAGAGAAGAAAATGTCTATGATAGTTTTTAATATCATTGTAAGGGAGAGTAACTGTACATAGATTTGAAAAGGAAAAACTACATTTAGTAAATTTATCTTTATATTTCGGTTCAGTTTGAAACAAGTTACCTCTCATTAATCATCAAAGTCATTAAATAAATGGCGTCTTGTTCTACTCTCTTTCCTTTGTAATATGCTTATAGGCAAACAACCAGAAACATCTTCAGAAAGCACTATTTTGATCTTCTCTTACAAATCCTAAGCAACATTCCACTGAACACTGAATACTGTTAATAAAATCTTCTTGATCCCCCAAATCAGGAATTAGGCTAACTCAGAAACAATCCTAAAATAACATCAAGAGATTTCTAATGAAATCACACACACACACACACACACACACACACACACACAGATAATATATTGCAAGAGCCGTGGTGGCAAGGGGTAGGAGTGGAGGAGCACTGGACCTGGATATCTGATTAAGGAATTGGATTTTGATCCTCTTACAGAGCCGATGAACTTTGGGCCTAACAAAACTAATTGGTTAAAACTGAGACTTGGGCATTAAATATAGGACCTTAGCAGAGTACAAGCACAGTGAATACAAAAAAACTCTCTCTCAAAAAAAGAAAAAACAAAAAAGAAACTTGTCTTGACATAGGTCTGACAAAAGAATTTCAAAGTTTATATTCATCATGAGAATGATGAATCAAATAACTAGGTTTTTTCCTCCACATGTAGGGAGTCTAAATTTGTACCACCCATGTGATTTGAATAACTGAGAGCTGCAAATAATTATATTTCAAGTGCTCAATAGTCAAATGTAGCTCGTGCCTACCATATTAAACATTGCTGAGACAGGTAAGTAATATTCAAACATAACCACAGGGTATCTCAGATAAACACAGTAATCATTTACCCTAAATATGAACAGGCGGAAATAGGAAAGATTCCCAGAAGAGATAATAGTTCATCTGATTTCAAATGACAAATAGATGATTCTAGGTCACATAAAAAGCCCTTTCCAACTTCATCCCCCACAACTTCACATAACAAAATTTACCTATTACAAAATCCATATCAAATAGCTAAATCTAGGTCATGGACATCACAGCTTGCTGAAGAACTCCAGCTGGAAGTCTAGGTTAATCCCAACTCGGGATTTGTACAGCACTATATTCAACTCACCTTTGGCTCTTAATATTACATTTATCTATTTCCCCCTTTTCTCCTGTGACCAATTTTATAATTTTATTTTATTAGATTTGGTTTAATTATTTACTTCAAAATCCTCTGGCATTAAGATGAGAAACTGCATAGTAAAATAATAAGACATGCATAACACTAAATCAGCAGGAAGAAAAACACAGACAAAAAAGGAATATCTAGAAAAAAGGGAGGAAGATAATATAGTAGACAAATGCAGCTCTGTATGGCTCATACAGCTGAATATGCCATTGAATTTTCTGAAAACCAACGTAAGAACAAAATAATGCCAGTGTAATATTTACTTAATGAAAAACAAATGTATTTTTTGCTTAGCAAAAAATACTTACCTTGTTATTCAACTTCACTTTTCATGTAATATATGGAAATCATTATACGTGTGCACATGCGCGCATGCACACACACACACACACACATTATTTTTCTCAATTACGAATTCCTCCAAAGCAGGTAGTTTTTCTCATAGGCATCATACTAAGAAAAAAATGCTGTTCAAAAGAGCTAGTTAATTTACAAAATGAAGATTAAGAAACAGTAGCATCTAAAATAAATATTTTTGCAAGTTTGCAATTGTAACTGTAAAATTCAAAACCAACCACTCTTCAATTCTACAATGGTAATCCAGTGTAATCTAGAATTTAGAAAGGCAGCCTAAAATTTTTAATATGGTCTAAAATGTTTATCCAGTTTTAAATCAGTTGTGCTTTTCAAATGTTTGATCTATAGATTTTATATGTTTAAATTTAATATATCCTACATCTTTAATAAAAGCTCTACTTTGCACTCCAACTCAGAACAGCTATCTGAATAAACACATGTGTGATAATTTCTATTTTCTTTAAGGATAAGAGATAAGAATTTCATTTGTTTCTAATCACTGCCACATAGGAGATCAGAATTTGGGGAAGCTGCATTGTAATTCTTCAACTCCAAATAACCTACTATCCATCTTCTTGGTAGAAATAAAACAGAAAGGGCCGGGTGTGGTGGTTCATGCCTGTAATCCAAACACTTTGGGAGGCAGAGGCGGGCGGATCACGAGGTCAGGAGATTGAGACTATCCTGGTTAACACGGTGAAACCCCGTCTCTGCTAAAAATACAAAAAAAATTAGCCAGGCGTGGTGGCGGGTGCCTGTAGTCCCAGCTACTCAGGATGCTGAGGCAGGAAAATGGAGTGAACCCGGGAGGTGGAGCTTGCAGTGAGCCCAGATGGCGCCACTGCATTCCAGCCTGGGCGACAGAGCGAGACTCTGCCTCAAAAACAAAACAAAACAAAACAAACTACAACAACAAATGTATATATAAACAACGTATTCCAATTTAGCAAAAATTTCTAAAATTCTATTTTGTAAGTTGTTTTCTGTAGTTATATTTGTCAAGATTAAAAGATTCTATTTTTGTTGTGATAAAATATATGTAACATAAAATGATCATTTTAACCATTTTTAAGTGTACAGTTCAGTGGCGTTAAGGGCTTTCACATTGCAGTACAACCATCACCACTACTCACGTCCCAACATTTTTCATCATTTCAAACTGAAACTATGTACCCCTTAAACAATAACTTCTCATTATTCCCTTTTTGCAGACCCTCTTAGCCACTATTCTACATTGTGCTTCCATGGATTGACTGTTTTAGGTACACAGTATTAGTGGAATCATACTATTTGTCCATTTGTATCTGCTTTATTTCACTTAGCATAATGTTTTTTGGATTCATCTATGGGGTAGCATGTGTCAGAATGTCCTTCCTTTTTAAGACTAAATAATATTTTATTGCCTGTATACACCACGTTTTGTTTTTCTGTTCATCTATCAATAAACATCTGAGTTGTTTCTACTTTTGTAGGGGGGGGGCTACTGAGAATAATGTCAGTATAATAATTGGCATACACATACATGTTCAAGTCTTTGCTTTCCATTCTTTTGAGTGTATACCTAGCATACATAGCAGTGGCATTTTTTTTCATGTGGTTATTCTGTGCTTAATATTTTGAGACGCCACCATTTCTTCCACAGCAGCAATGCACAAAGGTTCCAATTAATTTCTCCACATCCTTGCCAACACTTGTTATTTTTGTTGTTGTTGCAATATTTTTTTCATGACAGTCATCCTAATGGAGGTGAAGTGGTGTCTCATTGTAGTTTGATTTGCATTTTCCTAATGATTAGTGATGTTTAACATCTTTTCATGTGCTTATTCTCACCATTTTTTAATCATGGTTTTTGTTTAATTTGAGATTTCATCCACATTAACGGGCCCATCTCTCATTTTTTTCAGCTTGAATCCCTAGTCATATAAGGAAACTTATGATTATTTTTAATATACAAAGCAGATACAACTTTCGCTCCTGAAGTGCTTGAATGTGAGGTGTTTGGCACTATGTGGTGCATAAAATGCATTTAATAAAATGAGACACATGTTACAAAAGAAATTATATTGTGTTTGAGTAAAAATTTAGACACAACAAAACACTGTATCATTTTTGTTCATTTTTGGTGACAGCTCTTACAATACCACCAAGGCAGTCGTTTATCACTTTCAAAATTCACACCTTTTTTCTACTAGATGAACATCAATGTTTAGTCATATTCTTCATATAATTCACACACTGTACTGCAAGCTGTTGTTTACTACATGATTAAGGTAAAGGGACACTGGATTATGAATATTTCAGTTGCCACCTGTTTTCCTATCCAGCATCATTTTTCAATTTTCAAAGCACCACATAGATGTTTATCTGTGGACTCATAAATAACTTAGATGACACTAAAGTTGTGCTTATCAACATCGAGTAACACACTTAACTTAAACCACTTCTAAGCAAGTTCCTCTTTTAATCATTTTCACTTCACTACAGCTTCATAGACTCCTTTTGTGAATCTATGTCATGACTTGAATGATTTGAATGGCATGAGATGAGATGGAGCACCGGGTCAATTTCAATCCTCTCTATAAAGTGTAGAAATAGGCAAATATATTTCTTCTCTAATGCTGAAAACTTGTGTAAGAGGTTATAATCAAGGGTTGATTTATATGTATAAAAAAGGTTGCTGCTTGAGCTATCCACTAGAAGAGGGTTAATTCAGTAGAAATCTCCTTGCAGATATTAGGGAATATCTTCACCCTACTATCCATTATTTTGAATTAATTCAAACATCTTTTCCATGAAATCATGTAAGAGTCCAGATTAGATGATTTGGAAGTGTCTTGTGACTCTAAAATGCTACATTTCCTTGGTATGTAATTATCAATAAATGATACTCTGATTTAACATCACACAGTCAGGTGATTACTTACCGATGAGACTATATGCTTCTTTTTGAGAAATACTGTATCTTATACTTTGTGAAATTGCAAAGTATCTTAAATAGTATCTTACATACTAAAAATAGTATCTTACATACTATTAGACCACAATTTTGAATTTACTATTGGTAGGCTAGAATATTAATTATTATTGGGGTAGAATAAATTGTTTAATTAAACTAAAGATGGTTCAGTTTAAAATGCTTCATATATATATCCCAATTTCTACCTCAAAATGCAGTTGTACACATAAACTGAATGATCTTAAAGAACCAGAAAAAGAAAACTTCAAATTAGACCAGTAGCTTTCCATATTTTTAAAACTCCTAAGTGTTTGTTCCTGTACTATTTTTCATTATTGTTGTGTTTCAATACTCACCCTATTCTCTGTAACATCCAGCATCATACTGTGCCAAGATTCTAAATGGGCCTCAATAAATAATGTTTAAAAGTGGTTGATTGTCTAATAATCAAAAATAATAATCAAAAATTAGGTCTAATATTTGAGTTCTAATGAGTGTGCTTAAGAATCCAATGATAAAAAATCAGGTATTTTCTAAGTGAGACCTATACCCTAACACTGAATCTCAATATTTTAATATTTAAATTATGTCATTTAAGCATTTTAATATAACACTTCTCTGTTGTCTTCAATACCTCAAAATTTAAAAAATAAAATAATCTATTTGCAATTTAATTGTCTCTAGATTTAAAAGAGTTAATGACATCCAAAATCCTAAACTCTTACAATTAAATTTGTAGGGAGAAATTAAACCAAATTTTATCTAATGCACTTAGTTTATATGAGATGTCAAACACAGAGAAAAGAACACGGTATATGTTCAACATGTCACTATTTGTAGAATGATCACTTCTTAAATAAGATTGCAAAGATTTTTATCACTATTCCATACCCAATACATTATTTTGCATCGCAATAGACTTTTATTGATATCTCTGCAAAATATTTTTCACTCTTTTGACCTAATGTTTCCACTATGAACAGAGTTGTTTTGTAAACAAAAGAATATTACCACTCCCAATAACATCTGTCCAAATGCTTCTACTCAGAGAAAAATTAAAAAAATTTCCACTAAACAGGTGCCAGGAATATGCATCGGGGAAAGGACAGGCTCCTTAATAAATGGTTCCGGGAAAATGAGATACACATACACAGAAGAATGAAATTTGACCCCATCTCTCACCATATACAAAATCGACTCAATATGGATTGTAGACTTAAATGTAAGACATGAACATAAGAAACTACTAGAAGAAAACATTGGGGAAATTCCTCAGGACATTAATCTGGGCAAAAATTTTTTGTGTTAAGATAGGCAACGAAAGCAAAGCAACTATAGACAAGTAGGATTACATTAAATTAAAAAGCTTCTGCAGAGCAAAGGAAACAAATCAACAAAGTAAAGAGCCAGCCAACAGAATTTGATTATGTTTGCAAATTACCCAAACAACAAGGCATTAATAATCAGAATATATAAGGAACTAAAACAACTCAGTAGCAAAAAAAAAAAAAAAAAAAAAACCAACAATTATCCAATTAAAAATTGGCAAAAGACCCTAATAGACATTTCTCAAAAGAAGACATAAAGATGGTCAACAGGCATATGAAAAGATGTTGAACATCACTAATCATCAGAGAAATTAGAATCAAACCATCTCATCACAGTTAAGAGCTGTTATCAAATAGACTAAAATTATGAATGCTAATGAGGATGTGGAGAAAGGGTAACTCTCACACACTGTTGCACACTGTTGGTGGGAATGTACATTAGTACAGTCACTATGAAAAACAAACAATATAGTGTTCCTTCCCCAGAAAACTAAAAATAAAACTACCATATTATTCAATCAAACTGCTGGGTACATAGCCCAAGAAAGGAAATCAGCATGTCAAAGAGATATCTACACTCCTAGGTTTATTACAGCACTATACACAATAGCCAAGATATGGAATAACAGATGACTGAATAAAGAAATGTGATACGTGTGTGTGTGTATGTGTGTGTTTGCAGAAATATTATTCAGCCATAAAAAAGAATAAAATCTTGTCATTTGCAGAAACATGGATGGAACTAGAGGTCATTATGTTAAGTGAAGTAAACTAATCACAGAAGTACAAATATTGCATTTTCTCACTCATGTGGAAGCTAAAAACGTGGATCTCATGGAGATAGAGGGTAGAATGGTGGTTATCAGAGGCTGGGAAAGCTACTGGGGAAGGAGGGATGAAGAGAAGTTGGTTAATGGTGACAAAAATGCCATTAGAAGGAATATATTCTAATGATTGATAGTATAGTAGGTGGACGATAATTAACATTTTAAAATATATTTCAAAGAAGCAAGAAGAGAACTGAAACGTTCCAAACACAAAGAAAAGATACAAGTTTGAGGCGATAAATATCCCAATTTCTCTAATTGGATCATTAAATCTTGTACACATGTATCAAACTATCATATGTACTTTTAAAATATGTACAATATTATGTATCAGTAAAAAAATGAAAAAATTTTTTTTAAATAAGAAGAGTTTGTTAGTGCTTCCATTTGCTCCAATGTATGCTGTGTATGTGTTTATTACTACAGCTCTTACACTATTTGGCCTGCACTGGCAGCTTCTCAAGGATGTGGAAACAATTTGATTCATCCAAGTATGCCCAGGACCCCATTCAATGTCTGATAAGTAAATGTTCAGTCAACTGCATTTAATAAAAAAGGACACAATTTACCTGGCCATGATATCAGCCAATGTTTCAGACGGTTGGTGATGGAGATTGAATTAACTTATCAAATTCTCAATTATAAATTAACAACATAATATAAAACTAAAATTATCCAGAAAATTTCACGCTACAGCATCTTTTTTCCCCCATTTTAATTTAGTTTTGTTGCTTTTGCTGTGCTGTCTAATGTGTAAATTATACTACCATCATTACTCATATATGTATAGTAATTGATATTTTTCAGAAGCCCTTAATATTTACTACCTGAGCCTAGCTCTGGGGCAAATTGAGCAGGAAGCTATGACCATTTTACAACTAAAGCGATCCACAGTGTACAGAAGTTATTTATTTAAAGATAAATAGATAATGACTGTTAGAGTCAGACCGGAATTCAAGTCTCCAGAAGTATAGAAAATCTCATAAAACAAAAATTTGAATTTGTATTTGAGCATGGAAATCATGATACCTGAGTGACACATGAAGAATGAATCTTATTAAATAAATTTAAATAAGAAGCTCATTTAGCTAACTTCATTATAGAAAATATCAGCCCTGTTGTTTCAAAAGCTTAAGAAAATAAACGGAGTTCTTAAAGAAACAGGAGAAAAATACTGAGTGTACTCAATTTATGCACCCCTGAGGGTAGTTCTAGTGTAGAGAGCAGCCATATGTGAGCCTGATGTTCTATTTATAAAATGAAATCAAGAGAGTATTAAACATTTAGTGAATGTGAATTCTAACTAGAAAAAAAAAAAAGAAAAAAACTGTGTCACACAGAGAACGTTATCTTGCTTATGGGATTAATTACATGATGAGAACAGAATATTTTGTTTAGATATCGATATGCCTTTGACTTTATACGTATATGCACACACACATGTGTATATGTATTTATACAATTACACATACATGGAAACACACATACACACAAATAGCTAAAGTGGCCCTGCCTGAATATAGAATTATTAAGATAACAGAAATTAATGAAATCAGTGAAAATCTCTTCAGTGGTTTTTAATTGGCTGTAAATATATAGAACACCCACCTAAATCACAATCCATAATATTGATTGTATTTATACATTGCTGATGCAGTGGCATGAAAATGAAAAATGCCTTCTTTCATAGCCCATGAAACATTTATAAAAATTGTTACATAAAGACAAAGGGAAAACAACACTAATAAAATAAATACACGGACTGAATTCTCTAGCTGTGACTGTTAATGCAATAACAATGTGGCCTCTCAAGCACGAGAGCAAATATGGTCTCCAATCCTTACCGTCTGACAGAAAATAGAATCCCTTTGCTCATGGCAGGGAGAGTGGGAGATTCTGCTCTGTTTGGTTTAGATGACAAGACACTTGGATCACCATATCATGAAGGATGCGGTAGGCCATCAATCTGGACAACAACTAGTTGCACAGTTTCTTAATCTTGGCAGTACTGACATTTTGGACCAAATAATTATTTGTTAAGGGAGGGCTTTCCTGTGCATAAAAGATGTTCGGCAGCATTTGTAGTCTCTACCCACTAAATGCCAGTAGCTCTCCCATATCTGTGACAATTAATAATGTCTCATCGTTTCATGCCTGCTGAAAGGCAACATTGCCCCACTGATAACTACTGAGCTAAAAGACACACACACACACACACACACATACACACACACACACACACACAAAATTGCCTATGGATTTTAAACAAGAATTTCTCAAGAGTAATTCAAATTATTTCAGGTTAACAAAATTGAACTTGAATTAACCAATTATTTTGTGTATAAATAGCAATCTATAGTATAACAGAAGGAAATGGTCCCTTCATATGATCATGTCTAATTCTTTAATGTCACAGATGAAAAAACTAAAATTCACCTTAGGATGAATGGCTTTCGTAAAGTCCCTCATACAGCTAGACAGTAGCCAAACAAGCAGAACCAACGAGAGCAAAACCAATTCTTTCTTTTAATGAATATCTCCCACATTTGAAATCTTTAATTTTAAGACGTATTTCCTAAAATAAATTGTATCATCTTTCGTTCAGATTTTAGCCAAGCTCATAATAGCTTACATAAAGTATGAGTCAACTGTCGAGGTCTGTCGTGAATAACATTCCCGCTAACATAATTAAGTGTACTTATCCATACACTTGATGCTTTCGAAGGAAGGCAACTAATAGATAACAAAAGTCCCAGGGTAGCAAAAATGAGAACAAATGTTGACTATATAATTTGAAATCCCTTTTTTGGAGTAATTGTGTTTGGTTTGCTTTTCTATCTGGAGTATGAGTAATTTATAGAGTTTTGCTTACTCTGTTTAATGGCATGATTTTTATCAGAATAAAGTATACAGATTTCCTGTTTCCCTTGGAAAGCAGCTTATTTGACTTATTATCAATAATTCTGATGTTATTCTAATCGAATTCCAAATCCCACTTTAAAGATATCTTGCAGAAATGAAGATTCAGAACACTAGTGTTCAAAATGTAGTTCACATGAAAATTTAGGCAGATGCAAGTGCCTGCTTGTTCTACTATTAAATTCAGATCTATGAGGAGTGAACGGACAATATTGGGCCTAGAATGGAGGGGTGATATCCAAAGTGTGTGCATTTGAGCCAAGCTGGTCCACAAACACAAGAAAAGTGATCTGGTTAGACCGCTATATGTGTTAGAGACCAGCAATGAATATGATTAGCACAATGGAGAGCCCAAGAGGGCTTGCAGAGATGTGAGAAATTCTTTCAGATTCCCATTCCTAAAGCTCTAAAGAGACATGTGCTTTTTTGTCAATACCCACTCAGAGATCATTGGCTTTAGGCAGAATGCTGTAGGTAGTGCTATCTCCATACCACTGCAGTATCAGAATTCATGCTTGCAGTCCATGTTTATTTTTTTCCTCATCTACATCCTGACCTAGTAATATGCAGGAGTTTCTGTTGGGATTCCTGATTGCATTATGTGGTTATCTTATGCCACTGTGGGCACCAACATTTTATCCTTCGGTCCTTTCACTTCATTGTCTACTCTTTGTTACTCAAACTGATGCTCAGGTAACAGTACTGCTTGTTTCTTAAAGTCATGGACTTGTCCTCCAGACTCTTGAAAGCCTCTCACGACTGTTTTCAATCCTTAGATCACTGGTCAAGACAAGTTGGCTCATATTTATCACAGAATTCCTGGATTCTTTCACTTTTGTGAGATGTATCAGTTCATGAAGAATCACAGTGCAGTGTCATGAATAATAACTCTGGGTCTCTACGTTGATACTGTCTGATTATTATTCTCTTAAGAAGCTAGGATCATATCTGTTTAACCAACCTAATATAATGTGTCTGGCAGAGAACTGCATGCAGATTGGATCTTAATAAATGAGGAGGGAAATTTATGCCACCTTACTCCAATATGTTTCATTTAAGATTATAGAGTAACTGTCCTCTCCAAAAAAAAAAAAAAAGAAGTGTTCCCATTTAAGTCCTGCTTGTCAAATAATACTATGAATGTAGGAGTCGAGTGAGCAGTAAAACACAGAGCAATTTGCTCATCTACCATTTTATGGACGCTGGCAATGTGCTGTTCTTATTAAAGTCAAATGTGAAAAGAACACCATTCTTGAAAAAGTACTGCCCGAGGCTTTTTGGGTAGAAAGTTCAATACAAAGCAAAAACCTGAGATTATCAATCTAGCTGTTTCTTTATACGTGATGTAAAAGGAGTAACATTTTCTAATTTTTTCTCCTGAAATATGTTAAATTGTTTGTTTGTATTACCTGATCTACTTTATTACTGGTACATAGCTGAATTCCACAAATACTTGAATATTTTGATGGACAAAGACTTTAAAAATCTATCAAGATGTAAGGAAGCCTCAATATTAATATTATCCAGTGTTTTAAATGTTAAATCTCATTTTCCTCTATAATACATTCACAGATAAAATAAGCCTGTTTTTATGTTTCTGTGCTTCATAATGTTACATTATGAAGATTAATTTCATATTCATTAATTATTGAATAAGAATTAAAGAAAGTCCAACTGTGGATCTGGCAGCATTGTAGCAATCTTAGAATTGTCTAGTCCAGGAACATTTCCAATATTCGAGCATTGACCTTGTATTCATTCAGTTAAAGCTAAATATTAATAGCAAACATCACTTTGTGTGACAATTAATTTCATCAATGAACAGATCTGCTCATTAAAAAATCTTAAATCAGTTCCAAATCAACTTCCATCTAACCTCAAACTACAGTTCCTAGTTTATTAATTCATTGATTTTATTTCCCAACTAGTGGTTTCAGGTATTTGTAAAAGAATACCACACAGACCGTGTGTCCCTGCTCTTTTCTGAAAGCCTCCAAAATGAAATGCTTTCTTTTAGCCCTTGTCATAAAAAATGTCTTTGCACTTCCAGTTACACTCCTCTAAACATGCTCCAGGTTGTTCATATACATTTTTACATAATGAAAACAAGAACTGCACATGCTACTATAGACATTACCTTTTCGTAATGTCTATAGTGTGATGACCCCAAGTGCCATTCAAGATTCTGTATGACTGTTAATAAATATTTGTCCCATATCTACCTTACACTGTCAACATTTCCAACTTGATTCTTAATTGTTGCCTTTTTTGAGGAGAAGGTTATGTTTCCATGTGTTTTACTGACAAAGTGAAACAAATGAAGGTTCTAGACAAGATTAAATGCTGGGGAAGGGACATATAAGCCATTCACTTAATGTTTATTTTCATTGTAACATATACATGAGATTTTTAAAGTCCTGAGGACACTCTGGGTATTGTCTCTAGAATACATCAATTAGCTTTTATTACTAAGCACATAAAATAAATCCTTCTTCTTTTGAGCTCTTCTTGTATGTCAGACATAATGGAATCCCATTTTTGGACATTATGTTATATAATTTTAAACCTCATTACTACTCTGTTTTAAGATCACATATTGCCTTGTCATTTATTTTTCCAAAACATTTTATTTATGCTAGCTTGTTGAATTTTACATAGCTCTGTGAGCCTCCTTTCTCACATGAGGAGTATACTAATAAATAAAATGCAGTTTAAACATTACAGTAGCCTCCAAATAAGAAAAGCAGATGCACGTATACAATTTTTATTTTTTCTTTTTATTTAATATACTTTAAGAGTAGTAAGAAAAGCTTAGAAAAAAAAAATCCTTACATGTATAAAGCAAAAAACTCTACAAAATGCCCTCCTTTACTAAAATTTTATTCACTAAAATAATTACAGTTAATCATTTCTGTTTCTTTTTTATGTGTTTCTTTTTTTCTTCCTTCTGTACATTTCTTCAATCCTTTTTGCTTTTCCATTTATTTTTCTTATGTAGCTACCTGATATAATCTGAATATTTGTTGCTACCCAAATCTCATGTAGAAATATAATCACAGTAAAAAGTAAAGTGGAGGTTTCTCTTCCAAGATACTTTCCTCCCCATCTAAATATAAGGTCCCATTCCAGCCAATAAAAACTGGACATAGCAGTAGAGGGAACACATCAGGTTGTAAATAACCCTATCTCCTTTGTTCAACATACTCTCGTGGCAAAACTGCTGGCGAGTGTACCCTTTCTGCAAAATGTAAAAATGGCCTTGCTGAGGAAATTAAATGTATGCTCAAGTGCTATTTCTTTATGGCACTGGGAAACAAGCATTTCTAAAAACACCAATGTTGGAGGTGGGACCTGGTAGGAGGGGTTTTGGTCATCTGAATGGATTCCTCATGGCTTGGTGCTGTCCTTGCAAGATCTGGTTCTTTAAAGTGTTTGGCACCTCCCCTACCTCTCCCTTGCTCCTGTTTACACCATGTGTGGTGCAAGCTCCTGCTTTGCCTTCTGCCATGAGTAAAAGCTGCCTGAGGCCTCCCTAGAAGCCAAGCAAATGCCAGCACAATGCCTGTACAACCTGTAGAATCATGAATCAATGAAACGTCTTTTCTTTATAAATTACCCAGTCTCAGGTATTTCTGATAGCAAACCAAGAACAGCCCAATACAGAAAATTGGTACCAAGGCATAGGGCATTGTTATAAAAATACCTGAAAATGTGGAAGCGGCTTTGGAACTGGTTAATGGGCTGAGGCTGGAACAGTGTGGAGGGTTCAGAAGAAGATAGGAAGATGAGGGAAAGTTTAGAAGTTAATAGAGACTGGTTAAATAGTGGTGATCAAAATTCTGATAGTGATTGTGAGGCAGGAATCTAGACCCAACATGGCGGTATCACCTGGCATGGCAGGCCCTTTGTTAGGACTTCCCGCCCTTCACTTCCTGCTAAGACTCTCGGCGTGCGAAAAAAGCTCATGCCCGCCAAAGAACCCCCACTCTGCGCAAGCTCCTGGACACTTCATTCCCCAGAAATCAAAACCTCACTCAGGAAAACCAAAACCTACAAACCCCGCCTACCTCAAGCTATAAAAGGCCCCCAATACCCGCCTCCAGCGCGACTTCCTCGGCCCTGCCCCTAGAGGACCAGTGAACCTCGCCCGCGAGCCCAATAAAGGATACCTTTGTTCTCATCTGCCTCATGTCTTCTTGCTCTGCTCTCCATTTACATTACACTGGTGCCAAAACCCGGGAGGAGGCCCCTCCCCAGACCCCTGATGGTTGGGGCAGGCTCTCCTCTCCCCAAGCTAGGACCTCCTCTCCGAGTCGCGAGCCATTTCAGCAAATATGAGACTGAATTCGATCACTGCTGGTTAAGTTTTCCCCCATCCTGCAGGCTCCAGGAATCCCTGCCCCAAACGCGTGCGCGGCCGCATCAGGGCTTCCCCCGTCCCTCACTTGTGACCCCAGCACCGGGGACTAGGAGACAGCCGACCTCCCCGGAAGCCACCGTACCCTGCACTCTGCGTGGCAGTGGGAGGACGCTCCTGTTGCCTCTGGACTGCCTGCCTCAGGACCATGGGGGCTGCCCATTCCAAACCAGACCCTAAATCCCCTCTGGGGTGCCTCTTGGCTAATTTCCAGACTTTAGGTCTCAGCCAAGACCTAAAAGGCAAGCGGCTTATTTTCTTCTGCACAGTGGCATGGCTGCAGTATAAATTAGATAATCAGTCTCAATGGCCTGCAGAGGGCACTCTAGACTTTAACATTCTCACGGATCTGACCAACTTCTGCAAGAGACTAGGCAAATGGTCTGAGGTACCCTATGTTCAGGCCTTTTAGGACTTGCGTTCCCGCCCGGACATCTGCACCCGATGTTCCTTGGCCCAGGTCTTGCTCCCGAAATCTCCTCCCTCAAGCAAGGAGAGGGATGATTCTCCCTCTTTCTCTGAGCCTCCTGATACTCTTTCCCTGCGCCCCCTTCGGTCCCCACTGAAACTTCCACCTATCAATCTCTTCCCACACAAGGCAAATAGTTCTTAGACCAAGGAAATTATCTCCTTCCAGCCTCACAGGTCCATTGTATTCTGTCATCATTTCATAACCTCTTCCATGTAAGTTACAAGCTGCTAGCCCATCTCTTAGAACCTCTCATTTCCTTTCCATCATGGAAATCTATCCTAAAGGAGATCACTTCTCAGTGGTCCATCTGCTATTCTACTGCCCCTCAGGGATTGTTCAGGCCCCCTCCCTTTCCAACACATCAAGCTCGAAGATTTGCCCCTGCCCAGGACTGGCAAATTGATTTTACTCACATGCCCCAAATCAGAAAACTAAAATATCTCTTAGTCTGGGTAGATATTTTCACTGGATAGGCAGAGGCCTTTCCCACAGGGTCTGAGAAGGTCACCGCGGTCATTCCTTCCCTTCTGTCAGACATAATTCCTCAGTTTGGCCTTCCTACCTCTATACAGTCTGATAACAGACCAGCCTTTAATAGTCAAATCACCCAAGCAGTTTCTCAGGCTCTTAGTATTCAGTAAAACCTTTATATCCTTCACCAACCTCAATCTTCAGGAAAGGTAGAATGGACTAATGGTCTTTTAAAAACACACCTCACCAAGCTCAGTCACCAACTTAAAAAGGACTAGACAACACTTTAACCACTTTCCTTTCTCAGAATTCAGGCCTGTCCTCGGAATGCTACAGGTTACAGCCCATTTGAGCTCCTGTGTGACCAACTTAGAGTGCACCCCAAAAATACTTTCATCCCTACCGTCTTCTGTATAGTCATACTCCTATTCACCATTCTCAACTACTCATAAATGCCCTGCTCATGTTTACACTGCTAGTTTACACTGTTTCTCCAAGCCATCACAGCTGATATCTCCTAGTGCTATCCCAAACCACCACTCTAAATTCCCTCTTAAAGTAAATAAATAATCTTTGCTAGCAAGGCTATGCTGAGCCTCCTTAAGCACTCTCTAATTAGATGTCCTAAGTCCTTCCAATTCTTAGTCCTTTAATACCTGTTTTCTCTCCTTTTCTTATTCAGACCTTGTGTCTTCTGTTTAGTTTTTTAATTCATACAAAACCGCATCCAGGCCATCATCAATCACTCAATATGACAAATGTTTCTTCTAACGGCCCCACACTTATCTCCCTTTGCTGACTCTCTTTTCAGACTCAGCCCGCCTGCACACAGGTGAAATACACAGCCATGTTGCTCACACAAAGCCTGTTCGGTGGTCTCTTCACATGGACACGCATGACATTTTGGTGCTGTGACTTCAAATAGCCAGAAAATGGCACTTTCGATATTTTCCATCCTACAAGAGCTAAATAATTCTTGTCATAAAGTGGGCAAACGGTCTGAGGTGCCTGACATCCAGGCATTCTTTTACACATCAGTCCCTCCCTAGTCTCTGTTCCCTAGGCAACTCATCCCAAATTTTCCTTCTTTCCCTCCCACCTGTCCTCTCAGTCCCAACCCCAAGCATCTCTGAGTCTTTCTAATCTTCCTTTTCTACAGACCCGTCTGACATCTTCCCTCCTCTCCAGGCAGAGCTAGGTCCCAATGTTTCCTCAGCCTCTGCCCCCCTACCCTGTAATCCTTTTATGACCTCCCCTCCTCACACCCAGTCTGGCTTACAGTTTCGTTACACGACTAGCCCTCCCCCACCTGCCCAGCAATTTCCTCTTAAAAAAGTGGCTAGAGCTAAAGGCATAGTCAAGGTTAATGTTCCTTTTTTCTTTATCCGACCTCTCCCACATCAGTTAGCGTTTAGGCTGTTTTTCGTCAAATATGAAAAACTTAGTCCAGTTCATGGCCCGTTTAGCAGCAACCCTGAGACACTTTTCAGCCCTAGACCCTGAAAGGTCAGAAGGCCGACTTATTCTCAATATGCATTTTATTTTATTACCCAATCTGCTCCAGACATTAAGTAAAGCTCCAAAAATTAAATTCCAGCCCTCAAACCCCACAACAGGACTTAATGAACCTCGCCTTCAAGGTGTACAATAATAGAGTAGAGGCAGCCAAGTAGCAACTTATTTCTGAGTTGCAATTCCTTGCCTCCACTGTGAGACAAACCCCAGCCACATCTCCAGCACACGACCCCAAACACCTGAACCGCAGCTGCCAGGGGTTCCTCCAGAACCTACGACCCAAGGAGCTTGCTACAAGTGCCGGAAATCTGGCCATTGGGCCAAGGAATGACTACAGCCCAGGATTCCTCCTAAGCTGTATCCCATCTGTGTGGGACCCCACTGGAAATCAGACTGTCCAACTCGCCCAGCAGCCACTCCCAGAGCCCCTGGAGCTCTGGTCCAAGGCTTTCTGACTGACCCTTTCCCAGATATTCTCAGCTTAGCGGCTGAAGACCGATGCTGCCCCATTGCCTCGGAAGCCTCCTGGACCATCACAGACGCTTTGGGTAACTCTTACAGTGGAGGGTAAGTCTGTTCCCTTCTTAATCAATACGGAGGCTACTCACTCCACATTACCTTCTTTTCAAGGGCCTGTTTCCCTTGCCTCCATAACTGTTGTGGGTGTTGATAGCCAGGCTTCTGAACCTCTTAAAACTACCCAACTCTGGTGCCAACTCGGACAACATTCTTTTACGCATTCTTTTTTAGTTATCCCCACCTGCCCAGTTCCCTTATTAGACCAAGACATTTTAACTAAATTATCTGCTTCTCTGTCTATTCCTAGGCTATACCCACACCTCATTGCTGCCTTTTCCCCCAGTTCAAAGCCTTCTTCACATCCTCCCCTCGTACCCCCCAACCTTAACCCACAAGTATAGGACACCTCTACTCCCTCCTTGGCAATGGATCATGCACCCCTCACCATCTCATTAAAACCTAATCACCCTTACCCCACTCAATGCTAATAGCCCATCCTGCAGCACGCTTTAAAAGGATTAAAGCCTGTTATCACTCATGCCTGCTACAGCATGGGCTTTTAAAACCTATAAACTCTCCTTTCAATTCCCCCATTTTACCTGTCCTAAAACCAGATAAGGCTTACAGGTTAGTTCAAGATATGCACCTTACCAACCCAATTGTTTTGCCTATCCACCCCGTGGTGCCAAACCCATATACTCTCCTATCCTTAATACCTCCCTCCACAACCCATTATTCTGTTCTAGATCTCAAACATGCTTTCTTTACTATTCCTTTACACCCTTCATCCCAGTCTACCTTTGCTTTCACTTAGAATGACCCTGACACCCATCAGGCTCAGCAAATTACCTAGGTTCTACTGCCGCAAGGCTTCACAGACAGCCCCCCATTATTTCAGTCAAGCCCAAATGTCTTCTTCATTTGTTACTTATCTCAGCATAATTCTCATAAATACACATTTATTCTCCCTGGTGATCGTGTTCGGCTAATCTCCCAAACTCCAATCCCTTCTACAAAACAACTCTTTTCCTTCCTAGGCATGGTTAGTGCGGACAGAATTCTTACACAAAAGCTAGGACCACGTCCTATAGCCTTTCTGTCCAAACGACCTTACTGTTTTAGCCTAGCCCTCATGTCTGCACACAGTGGCTGCCACTGCTTTAATACTGTTAGAGGCCCTAAAAATCACAAACTATGCTCAACTCTCTACAGTTCTCATAACTTACAAAATCTATTTTTCTTCCCCCAACCTTTGCTCAAGACAACGCTTATGCTGATAAGGTAGCTAAAAAAGTAGCCATCAAAAGACATCAGATCCCATGGCTCAAGACAATGCTTATGCTGATAAGTTAGCTAAAAACGCAGCTAGCTTCCAACTTCTATCCCTCAGGGCAGTTTTCCTCCTTCACATCGGCCACACCCACCTGCTCCCCCGCAGAAGGAACCATCTTAGCTACCTACTTTATTTCTCAGTCGGCTCCGCATATCCGAAAAAAATTAAAAATGGTGGAGGACAGCCCTCAAACTCCCATCCAGGATTTAGTCAAACTGGCCTTCAAGGTCTACAACTCCAGGGAGTAAGCCGCTGAGGCTCAGTGACAGGTGAGGCTAAAACAGAAGGTAGACCTCCAAACCCAGGCCTTGGTAGCAGCCCTGAGGCTGGCCGGCTCCAGGAGCTCTCCGAGAGGAGGTACTCCTCAAGCACCACCTGGTGTCTACTTCAAGTGGGGCAACAAAGGCCACTGGGCCAGGACCCCACAACCTATACCAGCAGGAAGCAGCCAGATGAACACCTCGTCCCGTTTTCTTATTAGAAAGAGGTCGGAATGTTAGGCAGGAATCTAGACCCAACACGGGGGTATCACCCAGCATGGCAGGCCCTTTGTTAGGACTTCCCACCCTTCACTTCCGCTAAGACTCTCGGCATGCGAAAAAAGCCCGCTCCCGCCAAAGAACCCCCACTCTGCGCAAGCTCCTGGACACTTCATTCCCCAGAAATCAAAACCTCACTCAGGAAAACCGAAACCTACAAACCCCGCCTACCTCGCCCTATAAAAGGCCCCCCCCATACCCGCCCCCAGCGCGACTTCCTCGGTCCTCCCCCAGAGGACCGGTGAACTTTGCCTGCGAGCCCAATAAAGGATACCTTTGTTCTCATCTGCCTTGTGTCTTCTTGCTCCACTCCCCATTTACTTTACAGTGATATGGACAGTGAATTCCAGGCTGCTGAGGTTTCAGATTGAAATGAGGAACTTATTGGGAACTGGAGCAAATGCCATGTGTATTATGCCTTAGCAAGTATCTTGGCTGGATTGTGTTCATGTCCTAAGGATTTGTGGAAGTTTTAACTTCAGAGAGATGATTTAGGGTATCTGGCAGAAGAAATTTTCAAGCAGCATAGCATTCAAGAAGTTGTCTGGCTGCTTCTAACAGCCAGCTTCAAATGCAGGAGCAAAGAGAAATGACTTAAATTTGGAAGTTATATTTAAAAGGGAAGCAGGGCATAAAAATTTGGAAAATGTGCAGCCTGCCTGTGGGGTAGAAACAAAAAGCCCATTTTTAGGAGAAGAATTCAAGCAGGCTGTGCAGCAATCACTTACTAAAGAAATTTGCATAACTAAAGGGGAGTCAAGTGCTAATAGCCAAGACAATGAGAAAAAGGCCTCCAAGGCATTCAGAGATCTTCTAGGCAGCCCCTCCCATCAGAGGCCCAGGGGGACTGAATGGTTTTGGTGGTGTGGGAATCGGCCCAGAGTGCTACTGCCCAGTGTTACCCCAGGAGGCTCCTGCTAACATAATGGCTGTTGTGGTTCCAGTCACCATTCAGAGGCTTCACAGTACAGCTTGGGCCACTCCAGAGAGCATAAGCCACCATAAGCCTTGGTGACTTCCACGTAGTATTAAGTCTGCAGGCATGCACAGTGCAAGAGTGAAGGTTTGGCAACCTCACCCTGGATTTCAGACAAAGTATGAGAGAGGCTGAGTAACCAGGCAGAAGCCTGCTGTAGGGGCAGAACCCTCACAGAGAAACTCTACCAGGGTAGTGCTGCGGGGAAATGTGGGGTTGGGACTCCCTCACAGAGTCCGAGCTTGGACACTGCCTAGTGGAGCTGTGGGAAGGCAGCCACCATCCTCCAGACTCCAGACAGGTGGTGGCAACAGCAGCTTGAAACTTCAGTGTGGAAAAGACGCAGGAGCAATGCTTCCCAAAGCCCTGGGTGCCCATCCCTTGCAGCTGTGTGCCCTGTATGTGGGACATTTCATCAAAGGAGAGTATTTTGGAGCTTTAAGACATAACAACTACCCTGCTGAGTTTTACACTTGCATGGGGCCTGTAGCCCCTTTCTTTTGGCTGATTTTTCCATTTGGGAATGGGAATGTTTACCAAATTCCTATAACCTCATTGTATCTTGTAAGTAAATAAGTTAATTTTTATTCTACAGGTTTATAGGTAGAAAAGATTTTCCTTGTTTCAGATGGGATTTTAAACTTTGGACTGCTGAATTAACTCTGGAGTGAGTTAAGACTTTGGGGGACTATTCGGAAGGCATGATTGTATTTAACAATGTGAGAAGCGTAAGAAATGTGTGGAGGTCAGGGGCAGAAAGATAGTTTGGATGTTTGATTCCACTCAAATGTCATGTTGAAATGTAATCTCCAGTGTTAGAGGTGGCACCTGATGGGAGGTGTTTGGGTCATGGAGGTGGATCCCTTGTTAGTTTAGTGCTGCCCTCATGGTAGTAAGCCAGCTCTCATGAGATTTAGTTGTCTGGTATTGTGGTATCTCCCCCATTCTCCCTTGCTCTTGCTTTTCCCATGTGACATGCCTCCTCCCCCTTCACCTTCTACCATGAGTAAAAGCTCCCTGAGGCCTCCTCAGAAGCTGAGCAGATGCCAGTGTTATGCTTGTACAGCCTGCAGATCCATGAGCCAATTAAACATTTTTTGTTTATAAATTACCCAGTCTCAGATATTTATTTATAGCAATGCAAACAATGGCCAAATATACTATCAATTAATGAATCAATCACTTATCTATCATTTTAAAAGGAAGATGAAAACTGGTTAATTTTCAACATATACTACATGTGCTTCATTTAAGTGGAATAGTGTTCTATTATAAAGAGATACCTATTCTTTAGCCACTCCCTTATTTGCTGAACTTTGTTTCAATTTATGCTCATTGTAAATAATTCCACAAGAAATACTGTTATGAATATATCTCTGAGTATGAGGAATTTTGAAGGCTAGGTTACTAAAAATGTCATTGCTAGTGAAAAGGTAAGTACCTTAGAATTATATTAGAAACTAAAGTATTGGTTCCTCCCCTCCACTCATGAAACAGCAGCAACAAAAACAACATAAAAATTATACTTTCACAGAATACACAATAGTACTCACTTGGAAATAAGAATTTGCAATCAAGTTCAAAATCATTTTCAATACCTAGAGAAGTTTCTAGAATTGTCTAGAATCCATCTATCCAACTACCGCTTGTCATCTCATTCAATTTACCAAACCTGTAACTCCTCTATGGAATACAGTCAGTTAGATTATTAAATAAACCCTTTAAGGGGCCAGCACCTCCTGTCCAATTGCAGTTTTTGCTACAGACCCTCATTCATCTGTGCCTTTTTCTCTTTTATGAACTTGTTCATTGATTAATTCCCCAGAAAGCTATCTGCATTTCAGAGACTCTATCCTCATTCTCCACTCATTCCCCAACTATTCTACTTCTCTCTTCCATTCAAATGAATATGCCCATGTTTTACCTTTCACAGATGTCAGGCAAGGTAGAGTACCCATTAGTGTAGATGCAAGACAATCCCTTTCTACAGACAATTAATCATATTCTGTTAGTCAGAATCTCAAATCACTTAAATTGATCTTGGGAATAAATAACATGCCTTTTATCTTAGTGACTGGTACCAATGAAATAAAGGTGAAATCTTAAGTATTAGATGTGTCAGTTACCTATGTTCCATCATTTAAACACATTTTTAATCATCCTATTGTATAAGTGACTGTGCATATGCATTTTATGCTTCTGAATTTTAATTTATATTTATCCTTATCTATATGTATTTTAAAAATACATCCTCCTAGACAGAAGAAATATAAAACTGAGGCAAACAAGAAGTAACAAAGTGACTACAAAGCAATAATTGGATGTAACAGACTTCTAGGAGCCATGTCAATAGGTTCTCTTCATTTTTAAAAAATATTTGTCTTCTTTTTTTTTTTCTTTTTCCCAATTGCTGAGAACTTATCTTGACAGTATACCAAGGCAGAATAATCTGTGGCAAAAATAATAATATTTTAGAAAATAATAAAATTAAATGTTTGAAAGTCATTAGGTTATATATTCTAATCCAATCATTATAATAAAAAAGTTCTGTACATTAGTAAGTATTTTCAGGAAAAATAGTGAGTTCTGGCTTAATGCAAAAACTATTGCCATACAAAGCTTAAATTTTACATATAATAATAACACTTTTTAAAAAAACAATATTGAATAGTAAAAACATTTGGTTACACTTGGAATTGTTTTTAACAATACTGGATGCTGACTCTTTTGGTTGTCTTTGTAAGGGGGTATTTCTTGTCATAA
>NW_012114799.1:182184-185841 GCF_000951035.1 Colobus angolensis palliatus
CCCAGGCAAAGCCCTTCTTTTCCTCATTTCTCAGTTCTTTCCTCAGCAGAACTATTCCACAGAAAGAAACAGCTGTCTCTATATACAAAGAAAACACTCATTTAAAAGATCTGACTTTGTTTTATTTACACATATGATACAAAACACGGCTTTGTCATTAGAATTTTAAATTAGCATTTAAAATATCTTATTTCTTATGCTATTTCCTTAAATAATAGTTATCTAATAAGAAAATGTACCATACAGCTTCTCTGTTCAATAGTCTATCTAGCCATGTTTGGCTCTGAGTACTTCAGATGTGGCTAGTGTAAACTGAAATATCTGTAAATAAAAATTACAAATCTCTTTTAAAGAAGACAACATAAGTCATGAGTAATTCTTATGTTAGTTACATGATGAAAAGTTAACATTTATATTTGGTTAGATTATTTTATTAAAATTAATTATACTTGTTTTATATTAAAGATATTACATATGTTAATATTAAACTTTGATATCATATTACAACTATTTTCCTGTTTTATTTTTTCAGTGTTGCCACTAGACTATTTAAATGTCATGTTCACATTTGTGGCTAACAGTATATTCCAGTTGGATGGTGATGCTTTAGAGAAAATGCAGCTAAGATAATTAAAGACTATGGCTAGACCTTGTAAGGAAGTTGCATTTGAAAGGATTTCATTTCATTGAGGGATAAAATGAAATCCCTTCAAATGAGGCTCCCTTATGAAGTTATTAAAACATTTTCCATATGTGTAAATGAATCTGAGCAAAACCTCAAAACACTAAGAAACTCATGGGGACATGGACAAATTTATAGTTTTATTTCATCCTTAACTCACAAAATCTGAACTGACACTACTGGATATGATTTTTTTTCTCTTTGTCATCAATTCAACTGTATTTAAAGGATTAAAAACATATTTTAATAATGTAAATTATAAATATAAAATGTGATTATTTGATGGAATATATCAAGTTATTCTTTTCTTTGCAAGGACAGAATGAAAGTCATGGGCAAACAAAATCTATGCGTAGAACTTTCATCATTTGCAATTTCAGCCTTCCAATAATCTTTGCTTATCTTGAGGAGATAATTTTGTCTTTTGATTAGCCAAAGAATGATGCATGTTCTTGTCACAAAGAGATATGTTACCGGCATAGCCACACAGACTTCTTAGCTAAACTGTCAAGCTAAGAAAAAGCCCAAATAGAAGTAACTTCTCAAACTTCCCAGGTTGAAACAAATAGCCAATACTAAAAATGTATTCTTGGAGAGAAAAAAACCAATTCAAACTCCAGAGTTCTATGTTGCCTTTGCTATAAATATCGGTATAACAATTTATGACATTAGGAAGTTTCCATTCTGCCTCTCACAGTGAATGATCCTTGGGAGGATTGATTTCACTTCACAGTAACAGAACTCATTAAACAGCTTTGCATCAACAATTTTCTTTCTCGAATCCATTTGAGTTTGTTAAAGAATCTCCCACAGTGGCTTGCCGCAGAGCAGTCACTTGTCATCTTCTACAGGAATAAAACCGAGCGAGTTGTAGGCCCTATTTATATTACATTGTCTATTAAGGGCATTTGAGAGGTGGAGGTGCAACTTTTAAACTTGTTTAGAGACAGAAGGAAAGTTTCAAATAGAAAATAGTCCCTAAATTTGACCTCCTTGCATTTTTTTTTTTTTTTTTGGAGACGGAATCTCGCTCTTTCACCAGGCTGGAGTGCAATGGAGCGATCTCGGCTCACTGCAACCTCTGCCTCCCGGGTTCAAGCAATTCTCCTGCCCTAGCCTCCTGAGTAGCTGAGACTAAAGGCTCACGCCACCACGGCCAGCTAATTTCTGTACTTTTAGTAGACATGGGGTTTCACCATGTTGGCCAGGATAGTCTCGATCTCTTGACCTCGTGATCCGCCTGTCTCAGCTTCCCAAAGTGTTGGGATTACAGGAATGAGCCACTGCACCTGGCCGCATTTTTATAGGTATAAAAAATATTATGAATTTATATTTCATTTAGTCCCTCGTGGAATTCCTTCCTGTATTTTATACTATCTTCCTAAGTCTAATTGCTTCAAATTAATATAAATAAACTGATGTTGCAGAAGATCATTTTCAGGTTTGACACTCTAGGAATATATGCAGGTAGAAAGTTCTTAATAGTAAGAACATGGTAAGAATTTTTTTTTTTTTAATTTGCTGAGCATACATTTATTTGTTTCCACCCATGTTCCATTCATAGTTCCATAGGATATTCACAACCACTGAACATGGCAGCTGAGGAAGATTTTATAATATTAAACAATTCACATTAGTCATATATTTGTATATTTCTGTACCTAGACATACCATGTGTGAAGGGTAATACCAATTATTTACACTTGCATATAGATTGACACTGAACACACGGTACAGATTTAACATATAATTGGTGAATTAAAAGCAATTGAGAAAGATGGGGAAAAAGAGGAGTAAAAAATAAAAATAGGACCACAACACTACAGGGTAGAAAGGTTGTCTTCTGGAACAGAGGCTGCAGCAGCCCTGTGTTTGCATGGCTTCCAATTTCAGGGAGAAAGATTACGAATTATATTTTACTAACAATAAAATTATGTATTTCTAGATTCTATTCCCACCTACTCTAGTGAAATCCTGGTGTCTTCTGAGTCATTTCTTAGTCATTGGATATTTTTTTGAGGATCTGATATTTTTCTCTGTGTTTTTAGGTATTTGATATTTCCCCCCGTCTTCTACTCTGGTCCTTCTACTGTTGTCTTCCCAGGAAGTTCCTGCTGCCACAGAGTTGTTTGTTGATGTGTCAAAAACCACGGCTGCCAGGGATCCCCAGAAAGGAGCCAGGGCTGCTCTTCTTCGGACCACAGGTGAGATTGATGTCTCAAGGGAGATCTCAATCATTACCAGTCTTTGTTTTCAGAAGCTGCTGGTTACCTCATTCTTGATTAACAGAAGCTATAACCACATTATATTTTTAGGATCACTCATTGTGTCCAAGCAACATGATGTCTTACGCCAAAGGAGAGAATAATATTTCATTTTTACTAAACTGTTTGACACAATCCAGCAGCATAGTTTTGGACCCATAGGTCTTAAGCTATCTATAGTGAAAACAGCTCTTTCTCTCTGTTCTACATAGACTCTAATCCATAATGGATAAATTGATTTTGTTTTAGCCATTTCTTTCTCCTTCCTACAAGCATGCTTGTTTACAGCACTTGCAAGACACACATTGAGGGGAAAATAAACTAAAAAGTTCTCATCAGGCCTTGTGTCTAGTCCAGTTGTACCAACTCATTCTTTGTCCAAAGGTCTGTATTATACTATAAGAAATTAAATAGCAATTATCAAAGTGATACTCTGATACTCAGATGTAGAGCCTCTGAGGAACTCCAGAGGGAGAATGCATGATTAGCAGGACAGGATTTGGGTTAACCAAGTTCTGGACCAAAATATTTCATAAAAATATCAAAGCCTCATCTTTACCTCAAATAATTTACTTTTGGCATTTTATATAAAGTGTATTAACCAGAATCAAAAATACTTCCATAACACATTTTTATCCCTCAGTTAAGGATATTGGATGTCATCTATGGATATATACAACTTCAAGGGGAAAGTTCCAGAACCTCAAGAGG
>NW_012114799.1:187651-192521 GCF_000951035.1 Colobus angolensis palliatus
ATTACTTGATTAATAAATTATTACATACATTAAGATTAATATATATATCAAGAAATAAATTCTTGATCTTTCTTCAAAACTTGTTCCTCCCAGGCCCTCCACATCTTAGTAGGTAATACATTTTTCTTTTTAGTTGACCAGACCAAAAACAATGACAACCAAAAAATGAGTCATCTTTGAATCCTCTATTTCTCTTGCACACACCACATCCAACCTCTCAAGAAATGCTCTCAACTCTACCTTTGAAATGATTTACATTCTGACTACCTTTCACACTATTGACTTTCAGCTGGATTTCTGAAGTTGATTTCTTACATAAACCTTAACTCTGTAAAATATACTTAGCATAACCTCAAAACCAGCTCACACATATTGGGGGAAACAATTGAAGAATTCCCATTAGGGCAAGAAAGCCCATTGCTACAACTACTATTCTAGAGTTAATGATCCACCCCTGTAGATAAGAGAAATAAATCAGACAGAGAAAAGTTCAACTGTAGTGGTACAAAAATAGACTAATGACATGATTGCACACCTGGAAAAGACCAACGTTTTAACTGAAAAATTAAGATAAACTACCATGAGCACAGCATAGGAGAAGAAGTGAGGTATCCTAAATTCATAGGCAGCATACAGTTGAACAGACTAAGAGTAAGACTAAGGCACCTGAACAAGGCGATCTAGATTGACCCAGACTTTGAAATGTATTAGCTGTGACTTTGAAAAAACTTGATCTCCTTTTGCCTCCTTTTTTCTTATATCTAAAGTGGGGTGACATACATAGCTACATCATAGCACCGTAATAAGAATCGAAAGAGTTAATACATGTTAAGTTCTGGGACTATTACTCTGGTATAAAATAGTTTACTATGATAACTATGTTGTTATTATAACATTTATTGTTAATATTGAATTATTACCAACATTTATATAAGATAACCCCTTTCTAAACTGCAAACTGTTTTCTCATTTCCTCCAAATTGAGTTTTTTCCTCAACCCTACAGTAACAGTATCCTTTAGAAAGGAGTCGACTTCGTTTTCTAAGAGCTAAAAGGGGTGATTTTTTAACATTATTTGGGGGGTTTGCATTCAGTGATTTTGTGTGATTTCTCATGGTACCTCGGCAACTTGTAATACACAACATACAGTAATTAATATTGGAAGAACTTCTTCTATGTTGGGGAGTTCTGGCACATCTATAACAAGGGCCAGTTAAATTCAAAAATATGTACCTGAATCTAACATCCATTCTTCATGAAAAGCTTAACAGGAAGATTATATCAATCTTATATGCCAGGCATGAATAGAAATAACAGAATTTGACTCCCTATATATGAGTTACAGAACACATCTTGAAATATTATAAAATAAAAAGACCCATAGGATATCACCAGGCAGCAATAACACAGCAAGGGATATGCTCGCTTCTGGCACCATCCCTTGACTTGAACAGTCTTCTCAGGTCTGAATTCTATTAATCTTCTCAGAAATTTCAATCTCTTTATATAAACTGCTATTCCTGAAACTGGAACGCAGCCTCATGACTGGTCTGATACCCACAAAAGCCTTTGAGTTCTCAGTGTGCAGAAACTGTTTCTTATGTTTATCTCTTATGAGATCAGACCTAGCGAAATGCTTCTCACATGAAAAGTGCACAAATAAATTGTGATTTAATTAATTTATTGTTTAATTGATTAATGGAATATTGAGTATCTGAATATCTAAGGAAGATTTTCCTATCTCCTCCTCTTCAGTATAAGCTTAAGTTGGTAGTTAAATACTTGATACCAGGCATGGAAAAGACAGAGAAATCTTACAGAATAGATGGCCTAGGGTTTTCCAGAATGTACTAACAATTTTTCATGCACCTGCTTTGGCTAGACTTAGTCATGCTTTCAATATTGCTTATCCACCTGCATTAACTACCCACAGAGGAAGCTACCAATTTATAGCTAAGTCATTTCTACTTGAAAGAGGAATCAAACCTGTATTAGCAACTGATCAGAATACAGGAAGGAATACTCTAACTAACCCTTCTGTGAAATCCCAAAGTATACTCAATGTCACACCAGGAAATCATTAAGTGTGGATTTGCTTTTGTGTTTTATCAACCTTCAATCTACCTTATTACTTATCTGTGTGACTCGGCTGAAAAAAATGTCTGTTTGACAGCCATTGGGGTGGGCATTCCATGGCAACATATTCTGCAGTGCATCTTAATTGCAAAGAGCAAAATATAATTTCAAGTATTGAAGGATACCCCATAGTCTAATTACTTTGGTATTCTGAGAAGATAGAGTAACCAAAAATGACTTCAAGTTTACTGTTTTGCTTTCAAATTTGTGTACTGATTATTTTTGAAGCTCTACAAAAGAAACAGTGCAATTCCAGAATTAGAAGATTACTACATAAAAAATTTCATGTAAATATTCTCAAATATTTTGCTCATTAAAATATGAATGTGTGTGTGTGTGTGTGTGTGTGTGTATGTATATATATATATATATATATATATACAAATCAGGTATAAAGACAGACCCATCTACATAATCTGATTTTTCCACTGACATAAAGCCAAGAATTGTACTTTTACATACACATATGTAAATATTCCACTTATGGCAGGAATGCATATATGTCATCCAAATGGCAAGTACGAAAACAGGCAAAACCCTCATTTTATACATTAGCACAAGATTAAAGGAAGGTCATATATTTGAGAACTGCAGTTGATAGAAATCTTGCTAAAGAAAAGTGCAATTAAGTTCCTAACCCTGTGCACTTGGCAAGCTTTCCCATATCCAACTTTTGGCATTGAGCCCTTAATAGGCCTTTTAATTAACAGAGACCTTGTTACTTCCCATTTTCACTTTACCTGCGATCATATACAGAAGGATGGACTTTACAGCCTATCTCTCTAGAAAGAATTATTTATACAGAGTTGATGCACATGGGCAGAAATGCATGCTTGTGATATATACAGAAGCAGCTGTGAGTGGAAATGTATGGTCTATAGTGAGGCCAGAAGTTTTCCAGCAGGGCTAGGACTTGAACTGATCATATAGGCAGGCACCAAAACCAAATAATCATAAACAATGAAACTGGTTAAAGCGCAGCCAGATAAACAGGTGCTGAGACAGAATGACAATAAGCAGAAAGAAAGATTCAGACCAGTTAGGAAGGCAAGAGGAGAAATTTCAGCAGAATGAAATACTTCTCTTACCAGAAAAACCAGCTAGTAAGGGTAAAACCACAATAGGATCACAGTTTGCAGCCCAAGGGTTAGCTAAAGAATAGAATAAGGCACAAGCAATGTTAAGATCTGAGATAATGACGAAGTCTTCCAATGGCTCAAATTTAATCTTGGCCATAGTACTTCAGAGAGATCTCTCTGAATCTTAACAAATATGACCTCTCTGTGGAAATCTAGATATTGGGGTCAATAGCAGTGCTTGCCTTCCAAGCCTTTTCCTGGAGATAGGATACCATCTTGAGACTTGACTTGGCAAATAGTGGCTCTGCAGTTGGCTTTTGATGCATGAATTGTCCAAAGTATTCCAGAGATCAGCATCTTCCCTTTGGATTTTTCTTTTCTTGTTTGGACTTTGTTTGAAGTATTAAATATTCAGAAAGGCAAAGCTAATTTCATATTATTTTCTTTGGACAAGCCTTGGCAGAGTGCCAGCTACAACTTCAGCTATATTACTGAATTCGATTTGATGGCAAATACATATCACTCTCAAAATGTCTCAAAAATGAATGCCATTTGATGGTGCACAGTCTAAAAATATACGTATTTTTAGTCTCATAAAAACATATATTGTAGATATGAAAGCTTGTCTGAAAACACATAATAGATTTCTTTGATATATTTTACAGCATGTATTTGTAGTCATTTAAATAATATTAACTGATTTCCTACAATGTGTCAAAAACAAGATTCAGTGTTGGGACAAAAGATGATGGAAAATGTGCCTCCTCCAGAGCATGGTGGAAACCAGCCATGAAACTAGTATCTGGCTGGAAACTAGAAGATAAACATCTAGATTTGGCTCTGTCCTGGACATTTTTTGGTAATCTTGGCAAGTCACTTTACTTGTCTTGAAAATACATTTATTCATCTCTATAATAATAGAGGGAGACAAAATTATTTCTAAAGCCTGTTTAAGTTTCAAATAAGATGCTGAAATCTAATCCTAAATAGGTACAATTTGGGGGATAAAAATTACATGTTTTTATTAATGATCCAGGTAGCCCCTAGATAAACCTGGCATGAATCAGGTTTGTATTAAGAGAAAGGAGAAGCTAAAGACTCTTCCTCGAATTAAAGGCTTATCTTTAACACCTTGAACCACTGAATCAGACACATATCAAATTTCTTAGGCTCTAGTCCGAATGTCAATGATATCAGTTATGTCAGAGAAAACTAAGCGGAAAAAAAAATCACTGAGAGAAGATGTAGAATTGCCTTCCTTAGATAAAGTCAAATGGTTAAAAACACAGGCAGCTGAAATCCGACTTGACCACTAGTATCTCAAACTCTCCACTATCCATAACCGGCCCTGAGTTGAGACACAGGGTAGAAATTTATATCTGGCTTTGACTCAGAAACTAGACTTTTAACAGTTGACTAAATGTGAGGTCTGGAAAACTGTATTTTTGCTTGCCTAATCAGCACTTCATTCATAAAACAACAGATGCTGCAGCTTTTGCAGAGTCATGATGATAAACAAAGGAAAATCTAGTTAAATCAAGCTAGTGATTTTTAAAAATTTTAGGTACTTTAAAAAAAAAATTTGAACATATTGTCCTGATCACAAAAGTAACTTTTTTTTTTTTTTTTTTTTTGAGACGGAGTCTTGCTCTGTC
>NW_012114799.1:193402-200788 GCF_000951035.1 Colobus angolensis palliatus
ATAGGGAAATCACATGTGGTCAACACTTGATAATATTAGTATTTAAAGGGGAATTACTTATATATATAAATATAAATAAATAAATAAATAAATAAATAAATAAATAAATAATCAGGGGTACTCAATTGTGCCCTGGTAGATGAGAGGCCCTCTACTGAATGCCCCAAATAATACAATGGAAGCACCCATCTATTATGTGTACACTCAGTGAGCAGCCAAATCCCAGGGTTAGAAAATTTGTCTTCCCTCTCAGTAAGAGTTAAAGGTCTTGTTTCTCTCAAATAACATCTAAAAAACAATGTGTGAAGAAAAATACATTAAGTAAACAAGGATGAATAACCCTAAATACGTGCAATCCATTGAGTAGATCAGAAATAACGTAGTCCTGTGCCAAGATGAATTCCGGAGTCACTCATAGTTATTTTAAAGGAAACTAAGATTATCATACGCAACTGTATTCCAACCCTGGAATAATAACGCTGCAAGAATTCAGATGAAAATGAAAAGTCTCATTGTGAAGAATTCACAACAAATTTAAATTTCAATGAAACTTCAAGTAGACACCTGTATTTATAGAGTGGTTTTTTTTGTTGTTGTTCTTCAATATCTGCTCTTTTTGGAAAATTGCCTAAATGGATATACTCTTCATTAATCTAGAATTTATATCTTAATAAATGGGTGGTAAAAAGTTACATAAATATTATATCATGATTCAATTTAATATTTTCCTATGTAAGAGTAAAATACGTATAGGTAGTCATTTGACCGATGCAGGTAGCAGCCATCTATAGACAGTTAATTAAACATGAACAGAGATGCCACACAGGCGTTTCTCTCCTCTCCCTCATCAATCCCTCATCAACCTCTTTTAGCTGCAATTATGTGTGCTTAGCAATGAAATTTGGAAGTTAGAGTAAGGTTTTTCTTTTTTTGGAGGAAAATATCATTTTAATCTTATATCATTTTAATATTTAAAACCTAGTACCATGCATGGTTCACAGCAGTTGTTCAGGTAAATATGTGGTAAGCATTAATAAATATCTAAAAAGCAATAGCTAAACCTGCAATTGCTTTCTTAAAAAGTAAACATCAGATGGAAAATAAATAAAGTAGTAAAAATTGTACAGTTAAGGAGCAGGGAGAATCAGGGTGGAATATGAGAACCAGAACCATCCACCCCCGCACAGCATATTGTCCACATTTTCATGATTTAACAATTCCACTACATGTGTGTCAACATGACTTCATAATTCTAGGAAACTTGCCCAAGAAGATAATAGTTGTAAATAACTTTTCATTCCAGGAACTTTCTGAAAATCTTATTTCAATAAAGATCAAATTGTTCAGCTCTTCAATAGAAGGCATGAAATGAGAGCTTACTCCCCAAGTCTTTCTAAGGCTTCTCAAAATGTTCACCTTGCCACCTCAACCAAACCTAAATCATTAAAATCCTTGCTTCTCCCTAATCAAACTCTCTCATAAAAGACCCTCTTTAAATCATATTCCAAAGTTTCAAAAATATCCCAATTTTCCCTCCCTCTTTCAAGACTTTACTAAGACTTTATCAAGGTAATATTGTCCTTGACCAAGATGCAAATATACACAATTTTTTTTTCGCAATAAACCAGTTGTTCTACAGTTTTGAGCAGCCATCATTCACCAATGGACAGAATTAAAGTGAGTGTTTTCTTGTTTCTTTTTTTTTTTTTTTTTTGAGATGGAGTCTTGCTCCGTTGCCCAGACTGAAGTGTAGTGGAGCAATCTCAGCTCACTGAAACCTCCACCTGCCCGGTTCAAACAATTCTCCTGTCTCAGCCTCTTGAATAGCTGAGACTACAGGCATGTGCCACCATTCCCAGTTAATGTTTTGTAATTTTAGTAGAGACAGGGTTTCACCATGCTGGCCAGGCTGGTCTCGAACTCCTGACCTTGTGAACCACCCACCACCTCGGCCTCCCAAAGTGCTGGGATTACAGGTGTGAGCTACTGTATCTAGCCCCTAAAGTGAGTCTTTTCTATGTATAGTTATTTTTCATACTACAGCTCTTGATATTTTAACGATGGAAAAGTTTTACAAGTTAAAAAATGTAATTAACTAAAAAAGAAGTGAAAACATTTAAAAATGGAAGACAAAATAACCTAATTTTATGTCAGAATGTTAATACAAGTGATACAGAACTATTAAATGATGTTTAAATTACTGTAAGAATTATCTTATGTGATTTTAATTATTATTATTTCAATAGTTTTTAGAGAACAGATGGTTTCAGTTACATAAATAACTTGTTTAGTGGTGATTTAGGAGATTTTGGTGCACACATCACCTGAGCAATGTACACTGCACTCAGTGTGTACTCTTTTATCCCTCCCCTTCCTCCCACAATTCTTCAGTCCTCAGAGTCCATTATATCACTCCTTTTTTTCTTTTTCCTTCAACTTTTATTTTAAGTTCCAGGTGCATGTGCAGAATGTGCAGGTTACATAGATTATATATGTACATAGGATGTGCCATGGTGGTTTGCTGCAAAGATCAACTCATCACATAGGTATTAAGTCCAACATCCATTAGGTATTCTTCCTCATGCTCTCCCCTTCACACCTGTGACAGGTCCCAGTGTGTGTTGTTCCCCTCTGTGTCCATGTGTTCTTATCATTCCGCTACCACTTATAAGTGAGAGCATGCAGTGCTTGGTTTTGGTTCCTGCGTTAGTCTGCTGAGGATAACGGCTTCCAGCTCCATCCATGTCCCTGCAAAGGGCATGATCTCATTCCTTATTATGGCTGCACAGTATTCTATGATGTATATGTATTACATTTTCTTTATCCAGTCTATCATTAATGGACATTTGAGTGGATTTCATATCTTTGCTATCGTGAATAGTGCTTCAATGAACGTATGCATGCATGCATCTTTATAACAGAATAATTTATATTCCTTTGGATATATACCCGGATTCCCTATTTAATAAATGGGGCTGGGAGATCTGGCAAGCTATATGCAGAAAATTGAAACTGGATTCCTTCCTTACACCTTATACAAAAATTAACTCAAGATGAATTGAAGACTTAAATGTAAAACCCAAAACACATATCATTCTTATGCCTTTGCATCCTCATAGATTACCTCCTGCTTGTATGTGAGAACATACGATGTTTAGTTTTCCATTCCTGAGTTACTTCACTAAGAATAATGGTCTCCATTTCCATCCAGGTTGCTGTAGATGTTATTATCTTGTTTCTTTTTATGGCTTAGTAATTCCATGGTATATATACGTTTCTTTATCCACTTGTTGGTTAAAGGACATTTAGGGTGGTTCCACGTTTTTGCAATTGCAAATGGTGCTGCTATAAACATGCACATGCATGTGTCTTTTTCATATAATGACTGCTTTCCTCTTGGTAGATATGCAGTAGTGGGATTGCTGGATCAAACGGTAGATCTATTTTTAGTTCTTTAAAGAATCTCTATACTGTTTTCCATAGTGGTTATACTAGTTTACATTCCTACCAGCAGTGTAACAGTGTTCTCGATGCACAACATCTATGCCAACATCTATTATTTTTTTATTTTTAAATTATGGCCATTCTTGCAGAAGTAAGTTGGTATTGCGTGTGGTTTTGATTTGCATTTCCCTAATCATTAGTGATGTTGAGCAGTTTTTTTACATTTGTTGGTCATTTGTGTATGCTGTTTATATGTGATCTTCAGCAAATTGACTTCAAAAATTTTGTCATCTTTACACTTTTGTCTCTTAATAATTCATTTTTTTGATATAGATCTCAATACTTTCTGTTTTTGTTGAGTTTGTTTTGGTAATTTGTGGCTTTCACAAATTTATCCATTTCACCTAGGTTTTACACAGTTGTTAGAATAAAGTAGTTCATAATGTTCCCATTATAGTCCTACATTATAAATTTCTATAGTTTCTATAGTGAGGATACTTTTTCATTCTCAATTTGATAATTTGTTTCTTCTCTGATTATTTCTTAGTCAATCTAATTAAAAGTCTATCCTTTTTTTTCCTTCCTTTATCTTTAAAAATGGACAAGTTTTAGTTACTAGTTTTCTCCTTTTCTACTTTCTTTTTCATTCTTTTCACTCAGAGATTTACTATTTATTTACTTCTAATTACTTTGGATTTTATCTGTGTGTCTTTAGTTTTTTGGAGAGACTCTTACATTCTTAACATTAAATTTTTTATGTTTCTTTAAAATTAAGGCTGAAAGCTATATTTCTCACTAAGCACTAGTTAACCTACATTCCATCAGTTTTTTGATTTTGTGTTTCCATTTTCATTCATAGGATTTTTAAAAATATCTCTCAAAATGTCCTAGACCAAGGGGCTTATAACTTTATGATTAATTTTCAAATTTTGAAGATTTTCCAACTATTCATTTTGTTATTGATTCCTAATAGAATTCTATCAGGATCAGAGAATATACTTCATATGCTTTCAGTCCTTTTATGTATATTGAGACATTTGTTAATGCTCAGCATATGTTCCCTTTGAGAGCATTCCACGTATGCCTGAAAGTAATGTATATTTTACAATCGTGTAAAATATTTTACAGATGTCAACTAGATCCATTTGGTTGATAGTGATAGAGACAGGAGGCAGCCAAGGGTCCCCCAGCAAAAGCCCACCTTCGAGACTAAAACAGCCTGAAGGCTGAAAAACTGGACTGCCCATCCCCTCATTCTAGATTGCTCCCCTCATTCTAGATGAGTAGGCATTCATCTTCAGTCTGTACCCCTCTGAATGCATCCTAAATCTCTAGGACTCCTTTGAAAACAAATGCCTATTTCTTTTTTTTCTTTTTCCTCCTCTGTCCTCTCTTCACTGATAGGTAATTGTGCGTCCATACTATGGGACCCTCCCGTCATGTGCATCCTCCAAACCGGGAAGAGTTAATTTCACAAACCTTAAATAGTTGGCTTAGGACTGGGCTCAGGGGAAGGGAACCCAGAAGCCTAACATGACGGCAAAAAGGTAAAAGTTTTTGTTGTTGTTTGTTTGTTTTTTTAACCAGTCAGGCTTTTGGCCTCCCTCTCCCTGTACAAACTAGTAAAAGACCTCAGGTTTCTAAGCCGTTCTCACCCACCCCTTGTTTCATTTTGATACATGTTTTCTAATAACCTGGTTTGTCTCTTCTCTCCTTCAGGCCATCAAACTCCAAACGGTCATGCAATGGGAGCCTTAGACAACGACTCCTTTTGCCAGGAACCCTTAGACTGGCCTCTGGGGGAGATCTGACTGCCATTTTTCCAAAACAGCGCCCCCTGTCATCAGGAAGCAGTTAAGATTGGTCTTCGTCCTTATCCTTATCCTTATTCTAATGGCAGTTAAATGTACTTCTTTAGAGGGGGAATGATAGAGACAGGAGGCAGCCAAGGATCCCCTGGCAAAACCCCGCCTGAGGCTGAAGTCTGAAACAGTCTGAAGGCTGAAAAACAGGACTGCCTGTCCCAGATGAAGCCTTCCCTTTTCCTGACTGATTCTTTCTGAATAATGCTCACCTGTGCACTGCGGGGACTGGGTGGAGACTCAGGAAGTTTCTACTGTTTGCAGGGGGAAGGAGCCTGGCCTCTAGCTTTGCTGAGAGGCTTTTTTTTTTTTTTTTTTCATACAATAAATCCGTTCTCCCTCACTCTTCAAAGTGTCTGCCTGCCTAGTATTTTCTGGTCGTGTGACAAGAACCCGGTTTTTTTCTACAACAATAGTATTTTTCATGTTTGTTACATCTTTACTTATTTAGTCTATTCTTGCTCTATCAATTAAGAAAAGAGTGTTGAAATAACAATTACATTTGTTGAAATATCAATTTCTATGTTTTTCAATTTGGTCAGATTTTACTTCATATATTGTAAAGATCTAGTGTTAAGTACATTTATAATTGTTATCTTTTCCTTCCTTATTGACCTTTTGTTAATTAAAAGATTCTTCTTTATAACTAGTAATATACCTTAGTTTAAAATATTCTTTTGTCTGATTTTAATATAGCCACGCTCTCTTATGGTTATGATTGTATGGTATAGATTTTTTAAATCAAGTTACTTATAACTTATTTCTATATTTCAATCTAAAGTTAGTCTCATCTCTTATAGATAGCACATGGTTGTATATTTCTCTTTTAACCAAGTTAGTTACCATATCCATCATCTCCCTTACCCATCATTTAAGTAGAATAATATTCTATTATAAGTAGTATTTCTGTATGTGGACCATTAAGGGCAATATAAGGAGGGCTCAAAAGAAGACCAAAAAAAGACTAAAAAATGTTTAAAACTTCTTAAAGATTGGTTAAGTTGCCATGACCAGAATGCTGACAGAAATATAAACAGTAAAAGCCATTCAGATGATACCTCAGATGGAAATGAGGAATATCTTACTGGGAAGTGGTGTAAAGGCCATCTTTGTTAGACATTAGCAGAGAACTTGATCATATTGTGTTCCTGTCCTAGGACTTTGTGGAAATTTCTCAGCAGCAAATGTGCAGGCTGCTGCACGGTTACTTCTAACTGCTTACAGTGAACTGCTAGAAAGAAGGGAAGTAGAGTGGAAAGATTTGGAAAATTTATTGCTTGACCAAGTGGTAAAGAATAAAACTGTTTTCAGAAGAAAAACCAAGGGTTTGGAGCGGCAACCTTTCGCTAAATAGATTAGTGTGAGGAGAGCAAAGCCAGAGGCCATTTATCAGGACAATGGGAAAAAGACCCCAAAGGCATTTCAAAGATCTTCCAGACTGTTTCTCCGATCTTAGGCCCAGAGGTCTCTAAGGGTGGAATCATTTTTGGAGGATAGGCCTCTCAAGCACACTCCTCAGGATTCTCTGCTCCATGCATCCCAGCTGCTCTGGCTGCTCCAGCCATGGTTTAAGTGATCCCAGGTACAGCTCATGCCGCAGCTTCAAAAGGCAAAAGTAGTAAGCCTTGGCAATATCCACATCCATATGGTGCTGATTCTTCATGCAGGCAGAATGCAAGAGTGGAGGAGGTACAGCAGCCTCCACCTAGCTTTCAAAGTATTTGTCAAACTGCCTACGAGTTCAGGCAGAAATTTGTCACAGTGGCAGAGTCGGCACACAGAGTCTCCTCTAGAATGCCCAGTGGAACCATGGGAGCAGGGTCACCTCCCCCTGGACTCCAGACTCACAGAAGTCATCAGCAACATGCAATATCAGCCTAGGAAGTCTGCAGGCACCAGCATGCAACCGCAATCCATGACAGTAACCACATGGGCTACACCTAGCAAAGTCCTGGAGATGGGCCTGTCCAAGGTCTTGAAGCCCCTCCCTTACCCCAGTGTGTCTAGGTAAAGGTACATGAAGTAAAAGTGTATTCTGAGCGTTTTTTTTTTTTTTTTTTGAGACGGAGTCTCGCTCTGT
>NW_012114799.1:201548-227315 GCF_000951035.1 Colobus angolensis palliatus
AAGAAAGAAAGAAAGAAAGAAAGAAAGAAAGAAAGAAAGAAAGAAAGAAAGAAAGAAAGAAAGAAAGAAAAAGAAAGAGAAAGACAGACAGGAGTGGTGAGAGTGAGCATCCTTGTCTTATCGCTGATCTTAGAGGAAATGCTTTCAACTAGTCACTGTTAAGAATAATACTAGCTATGGGTTTGTCATATGTTGTGTTGAAGTACATTTTCTCCATGTATTTAATCGTTGAGAATTTTTATAAGAAAAGGGTGCTGAGTTTTATTAAATGCTGCTTCTGCATCTTCTCATTTTGTTAAAGTGCAGCATCACATTTATTGATCTGCATATTTTGAACCATCTTTGCATCCTAAGAATAACTCTCACTTGATTGTGAAAAATGATTCTTTTAAAGTGTTCTTGAATTGGATTTGCTAATATTTTTGTTGAGGATTTTAAAAATGTATCTTTATCAATGATATTGGCATATATATGTGTATGTGTGTGTATACATATACACACATATCATTTTTCTTGTAGTGTCTTTGTCTGCCTTTGGTGTTGTGGTAATGAGTTCAGGATATAAAATGAGTTTGGAAATATTGTTTAGTTTATACTTCAGTTTTTTGGAATGGTTTGAGAATTCTTCTTTAAATCTTTAGTAGAATTTTGCAGTGAAGCTGTACAGTCCTGGGCTTTTCTTTAGTGGGAGATTTTTTTTTTTTTTTTTTTAACTGGTTCAGTCTCTGTGCTCATTATTGCTCTGTTCAGTTTTCCATTTTTTCATGTTTGAGTTTTCGAAGCTTTCATCGGTCTAGGAATTTATCCATTTCTTCTAAGTTATCCAATGTACTGGTGTGTAATTTTCATAGTAGTTTCTTATGACTCTTCATATTTTAGTGGTGTAAACTGTAATGCCTCGCCTTTCATTACTGATTTTGTTTACTGAATAACTTCTCTTTTGTAATGAGGAAGTCTAGTTAAGTGTTTGTCTATTCGTTTCTAAAGTTGCCCCTAAATGCTCTTTGTTTCCAACTGACCCCAGGTGGTCCACCCCTGCTTGTGCTCCCAAAGTTTTCTGTGGGACAAAATAGGAATGAGCTGTCCGTGAAGAGTGCCTGAATGATGCGAAAACTGAAGATTTGCTTCCAACTTACTTTCCCAACTGTAGAAACTGTGGGTTCAGGAGAATTCTCTGTGTATGGTACTGTGGCCTAGAGAAAGGGCAGTGAAGTGAAACATCTGAGGCCTTAATATTTGATTTCCATTTTTCTTTGTTCTGAAGGCCAAGGGTCCAAGGGAAGTCTTAGCCTCACTCCTGAGTGCAGGGACATTTAGGATGGTGTACTTCCTGTGCATAGTTGCTGTTGGATTTCTACAGGGGGAGTGAAGCTCAAGAATCCTACCCCACCATTTTGCTGATATGGCCCCTTCAATATTTTGAAAATATTTATAGTAAATATTTTGAATTATTTTTTCTTGCTAAATCCAATATCTGGTCCCATGTAGTGTCAACATCTATGGACTCAATACTCTTTTGAGTATTGGTCACATTTTCATGTTTCTTTGGATATCACATAATTTGTGGTTGAAAATGTACTATATTAGAAAATATACCAGCTCTGGAATACATTTTAAATTTCTGTGTATGTGTGTTAAAATTAGCTTTGATGTGAAGCCCAGCCACTGATACTCTGCTTAATTTTATTTTACCATTACTATTATATTTGTATGCCTTGTTTTCTAGGAATACCTCCCTGTGTCTATTTATCCATTCATTTATTTTTAGAGGCAGGGTGTCACAGTGTCGCCCAGGATAGAATGTGATGGCTTGATCATAGCTCACTGTAATTTCAAATTCCTGAGCTCAAGTGACCTTCCCACTTCAACCTCCCAAGTAATTAGGACTACAGGCACACACCACCAGCACAGATACATTAAAAAAAAATGTTTTTGCAGAGAAAAGCCTTCTCTGTGTTACCCAGGCTGGTCTCAAACTCCTGGTCTCAAATGATCCTCCCAGTTTGGCCTCCCAAAGCTCAGGGATTATAGGAATGAGCCTGGACTTCCAGTGTGTCTTCATAGTTTAGTGATAGCCCAATTATTTGGATAGAGGATGTACTCAAAGGCCTTGTTTCCATAAAGTGTCTACCCACTTCACATTTATTAGTGAATGGTTTGGAAAACACAGTTAAAGTTGAAGTGAGTCCTCAAGTCTTCCTCAGTTTCTACTTCTCAAATCCCCCTCGGGTCTCCCTAACAGCCAGTGATATGGGAGACCTTATCTCAGACCTTCTATGGCTCGCTCATTTTCAGAACCTCTTGGCTAACTTTCTTGCTGGTCCATTGTTCACCCAACCAAGACCTCCGTGTGCTAATAAAAAATGTTTTTCTCAGTTGTTCCCACCTAAGTACTCACTTTTAACTGGCAAAGCCATAGGTTTTCACTTGCTACTCCAAACTGAGGAAGTTCCCCATGCATAGCCTCAAAACTGTTGGTTTTCAATGCCAGCTGTTACAAATACTTTCTTCCTGACTCTATTGATGTGCGAGTGAAGATGGCAGCCACCTGGAAAGAAGGCCACAGGTACTGCTCTAACTTGCATCTCTTGCATTTATTTTAAAAGTAAATTTTATTAACTAGTTTTCTGCTTTTTATTGACATATGTGCCTTGAAATGTTGTTTCTATTTTTTTCCAATATTATACAGATGGTCCCTGAGTTATTAGGGTTCAACATACACATTTTCACTCTACAATGGGTTTATCTAAAGGTAATCCTATCATAAGTCCGGAAGCATCTGGACTTACAATCTCTCAACCTACAACTTTTGACTTTATGGTGAGTATAAGGGTATTAAACTTGTTTTAATTTAAGAAAGTTTTTGTTTGTTTGTTTGTTTTTAACTTATGGTGAGATATCATGATTGTAAGTCTAGAACCATCTGTACTTGCTTTTTGGAGAGAATCTGATAGCATCTTCATGCTGCCAAAACTAGAAGTCCATCATAAATTAATTTTTTAAACAGGGGAATTCACTTCTAGTCCCCTAACAAAATTTAATCTGAAATACGTTTACTTGCTAGCATTCATTCACTTCTTTCCATTCGCAGTTAATTTGACAAATTCAGCCATATTATGATTTGGATCTGTGTTCCTGCCCAAATTTCATGTCAAATTGTATTCGCGGTGCTGGAGGTGGGGCCTGGTGGGAGGTGATTTGATCATGGGAGTGGTCCTTTATGAATGACTTAGCACCATCTTCTGGGTGCTGTTCTCATGATAATGAGTGAGTGAGTGAGTTACCATGAGATCTCATTTGAGAGTGTGTAGCACCTCTGCCCCATCTCTCGCTCCTGCTCTGGCCATATGAGATGTCCCGCTCCCTTTTTACCTTCCACCATGATTGGAGACTTTGTGAGACCTCCCCAGGAGCAGAAGTTGCTATGCTTCCTGTACAGCCTGCAGAACCATGAGCCAATTAAACCTTTTTTTCTTTATAAATTACCCCGTCTCAGATATTTCTTTATAGCAAAGCAAGTACAAGCTAATACAAGCCAGTAAAGAGAACCATTAGAATTTTTGTAAAACATCTGGAAGAAGTTCAGTAAAGAGAATCATCAGAATTGTTATAAAACACTTGGAAGAAGTTGTGATGAAATAAAAATTTTCTTTCTTCTCTTTAAGTTACATTTAAATCAAAAGTAAATCCATATCTAAATGGAATTTTAAACATATAAATTACAAAGTCCATCAATAAAAGATAAAGAAATGCATAAAACTAAAATGCAATGTGTAGTGTGGGGGTTGATTCTAAGGCCAAATTAAAGGAATTTTTAAATAATTCGGGCTACAAATGTTCCTTGATATATTACAATTTTGAGATTATTTGGGCTGTAAATCAAGTAGCCTGAAAAGCAGAGAATATTTTGAAATTATTCAAATAGTTTAGATAAATAATAAATGAAAACATTAAATAATGTTGTCCGATCACATTATAAAAAAACCTATCAAGAGTTTTGATCATAGTTTATAGCATGGTGTGTTGGTGAATTGCATACATGGATTACAAAAACAAACAAAAATAATTATCCACCCAATGATTTTCCTTTATATGTGCTATTTAAAATCACTAGCTCTCAGTTTCTCATCTGCAACATAGTTAAAATAAAGTACTTTTCTTCATGTTAGTAACAGTGTGAGCACTCAGTAAATTGTAGTAATTATCAAAGATGATGGTACTAATAGTAGTAGTAATGAAATAAGAGGTGGTACCAACAGCAACAAAAAGTCACCGACAATGCCCCAGAATATTTAGTCAAATTATTTCATACACAAGAAACGATGCAAATCTATACATAAATAAGTGCTAAAGGGATGGAAAGCTGTAACTTTGTGACAGCAGCCATAGGAAAATTATACTGGGTTATTGAGGCAGGCTTGTCTCTTTGATTTGGTCTATCAAAATATAACATAAATAACAAACATCCCTATTTCAGATGACATGGAAACAAGCGTTTTTTTAAATAGCACTTTTATTTTCAACATATCCGGCTGAAAACAAAAGTCAAAATGTAAGATCTTCATTCTGCAACTAAATGTTTGAGGCTGAAGTCTGACATGCAGAATCAAATCTCATATAAAGTTGCTATTGAATATGTTCCTTTAAATCTCAAAACAGAAACATAGTTATATACAATGTAGACAATATGTTCTAGGACACCATAGATTATTGAGAACTTTTAATGATGCAAAAAAGAATTTTATTATACGCCCACAAAGAAAAGACTGTGACTATTTGCATTCAAAAACAAACCATAACCCTATGTGAGAAACACATTCTGTTATTTATGCTATATATATCTAAGTCTTAAATAAGAACAATAATTACAAAAACTCATAAAAGAGATTCATTTCAAGCAATTTTCTTAAACACATATTTATCAGATGAATGAACTCCTCTAAGGCACTCTCAGTGTGTTAAGGACATGTCATGAATTTTTTAACTACTTAATAACACATTTGCTTCAGGCATGACTCAATTTAATAAATCATATAAGTTGCAATACATTTTATCACATATTTATGGAAAGAGATATTCCAATTTCTTAAGCACTGCTTTTCTAAGTATTAAGGAGCAGCTTAATATAACCAAGGGACAAAAGAAGAAGAAAAAGGTCATATACAATGAAAAACTCCAAGGAAATGCATTAAAAACCCCTCTAAACCATGAGTTTTAAAGTTCATATGCATGAATATGTTTTTAAATTATATGCACCTGTTTGTGTGATGAACATCTTAATGATGACAGCATCCATAAATTTCATCACATTATCAAATTAGAAATTGGTCATGAACATTTTTTCTATGTTGCTGTATCAGCTGTCACACTAAACCCAGCAACTTGCGAAGGGTACATATTTGGGATTCATCAGAGGTTATGTGGACACAGACAAGGAGCATTGATCAAGAATATAATTACAGGCATGGGGAAATACTTGTGGTGGTAGTCTTCCCAAACTCTGTAAACACAAAGTCAGAACAATACAAACACTAAACCTGAAAATTCAAGCTCAAAGAAGGCAGACAAGAAATTTCAATAGTTGGAAAATCACAGCCAAAAGCACGGGAAGAAAATGCCAGACCAGAATTAGTCAGAAACTAAAGTGGAAGCTGAAGACGAATAGCAGTGACCACATCACGCCTCTTTCTGAGGGATGAAGCAAGGAGTGGTACAACTTGTATTTAGTAAGACTACTTGTATGCAGTTTTCTTAATCATGCTTGGACGACCACTTTCAAACCCATGTTTTGTAATTCATATATGTTTAACCAAATTATAACAATTTTACTGAATGTCAGAAGACTTAGAATGTAACTCTAGTCACTTATAATAATATGACTATGGCACACTATCTTTTTTTGAAATTATCTAAGAAATGCAAAATATATTATCAATGAGTACCTGAATTAAAATGAAATAAAGTGTGGTTCAACTGAAGTCTAGTTAGACAGTAAGATGCAAATAAATATAACAATGCCTAAGTTTCTAATTTATTTGTTCACAATGAATTTATTAACTTGTTCTTATTAGTCCAGTCTAATTTGTTTCAAGGTTTGTTTGTTTCAAGGTTACATCACCCAACTCAAACATGCCTAACTTAAATTTTTCTTTGACGTCTTGACTTTATACATGAATCAGGCAACTTTCTGCTGAAATAATCCTATTAAATTCTTAACTATGGCCTAAGAATAAGTGGTCAAGTCACTAAGACAAAAATGACTTCATCTTAAACTATCTAAGTACTTCTGTCAATGTACATATCATGTTTTTCAAATAAAAACACTTGAAAATTAATCCATTATAAGTCAATAGATGGGACAATACTTCCATTTACAGTGTTGGCCTTATAATTTTATTGTTTGCCCGGTGTGTCAGCAGTATCTTTCCTCAAATAGGGAGATGGGAGTTGTTTCACATTGCAAGTTCACTTTTGAGTCCCAGTAGTTTCCTTGATTCATTTTTCCTTTAATGATAAATGAGCGCAATGGCTAGAGCGGATTGTGCAATGAGGATGGAAAAAACTGATATGGCTCTGACCTCTATGGATGATTGACTGCAGCAACGAAAGCTAATGACTGTGGAAGCAGCAACCTTTTATTGCTTTTTAAACTTTAGGACGTATGTCAGGACAGTAAAAAGTCAACGCAGTGGGAGCTACTAAGATTGAATGCTGTTTTTCTTTCTTTGAGTATGCAACAAGAAAGAATAAACAAGAAAGAAACAACTACCAGGGGCCCTTTTCTCATTTTGACATTTTGTATATTACTCCAAGGTGAGGAAGCCAGATTACAGAATTTCCATTTTTAAAACAGACCACATGGGAGAAATGGCTTGAGTTATTGGATACTTAGTTCACGTAGCAATTCGTTTCCAAACATTGTTCACAAACAAATGTTCTGTAAACAAACATTGATAATCTGTGGAGAGCAACATGAATCTCTCACCTAACACAGTAATATTGTCAGACAGTATTTATGGATTTGAAGATGATCACAAATGAGCACAGATGCTGGTATAACCTTGATTTCTAAAAAAGTTCTGTATTAGGTAAAATACTCTTCTTGAAAAGGCACAGAGGGACCACAGAGGTATGATAGGGACACCTAGAGATAATCATCCACATCAGTAATAATCAAGCTAGACAATCTGTGAGGTAATAGATGTGCAGCCATCCTCATGCCTGGAATGTGATCTAAAGTATCTAATGGTCTGGGTCAGGAAGACCAGGCCCAGCCAACTTGAGCAGTCTAGAGGGTTATAAAGTATGTATGGTGAAGGAAAGTTCATGCTGAAAATTCACAAAGCCAATTAAAGTAACATTGAAAAACAGCAGAATCAGGTATCTGAGTATTTTACTATCAGAAATGGAATCAAATCGAATCATTTGAGAATATAATATATACACAGCACTCTATCATTGTATAATACGGTATGTACAGCAACACATATGAAGATACAACATAAATATAAGGTGTCATTCCCATTCTCATCAACTGCAAACGAGATGGGAAGACAATCTAAATGTATGGATCAATTAGAATCCAATATAAAATAATGCAAATTTAAGTGGAAAATTGGGTATTGACTTGCTATGAGTTTCATTTATTGAAAACATTTTACTGATAAAGTAACTTGGGAATATTTTGAGCTGAGTTGTAAACCAGGTCAAGGTAGGATTTAGAAAAGAAGTTGGGAAAACTGTAGGTCTTCACTGGAGAAAGAAACTCAGCTACAAGCAGCAGCATACATTAATCAGTCAAGTAAAGCAAACAGGGAAGGCCTGGTAAGAAAGAGATATTTTTGAGTTGGTAATAAGCCCATGGAGGCTGTTCAGCATTGACGTCTTTGGAGGTTATTATGGGATGAATTGTCCTTCTGAAACTCATATGTCAAAGCTCTAAACTTACTGCCTCAAAATGTAACTGTATTTGAAGACAGAGTCTTTAAAGATAAATTAAGTTAAAATTAGGTCATTAGGGTGGAAATTAATCCAGTCTGACTGGCATCCTTATAACAAGAGGAAATTTATACATGTAAAAAGAGATACTGGGGTGCACATACACGGAGGGAGGACCATGGGGAGAGGTAGCAGAAGAGTGGGAATCTGCAAGCCAAGAAGAGAGGCTCAGAGGGCACTAGTGCTGCTGGCACCCTGATCATGAACTTCCAGAACCCAGACCAGTGAGAAAATACATTTCATTCATTTAAACCACCCAGTGTGGAATTTTGTTACAGCAGCTCTAGCAAACTAACATAGAGGTGATGAGTGTATTATGTGAAAACAGTTTTGAGAATATAAACTTTTTTTCTACAATGATAGGAGCTATGCATTAGGAGAATTCATTTATTTTTCCATCATCAAATTATCATCTTATTCTTGAACTCTCCTGTGCCACCCTCAACCCCTGACAGCATTGATTATCAAAAATTATTCTTAGTGAGGAATTCTAACACATAACTATGTATGGATTTCCCATATTCAAGAAAGATAACTGTACTATTAAAAAAAACACCTCGGCCGGGCACGGTGGCTCACGCCTGTAATCCCAGCACTTTGGGAGGCCGAGGCGGGTGGATCACGAGGTCAGGAGATCGAGACCATCCTGGCTAACACGGTGAAACCTCGTCTTTACTAAAAATACAAAAAATTAGCCGGGCGAGGTGGCGGGTGCCTGTAGTCCCAGCTACTCGGGAGGCTGAGGCAGGAGAACGGCGTGAACCTGGGAGGCGGGGCTTGCAGTGAGCTGAGATCCCGCCACCGCACTCCAGTCTGGGAGACACAGCGAGACTCCGTCTCAAAAAACAAACAAACAAAAAAACACCTCACTATAAACAGAAATATACGGCCCTCTGACCTGTAGAGTAATAAAATCTGTGCCACCATCATAAAATGACAGACACTTTTAAAAGTCCCTTTGGTTAGACGCCTACCTATCCTGTAACAGTCTTGTTATTCAGGGTAAGGATTCCATCTGATATGGGCTATTTTGATAGTTGCTTTAATTCTATACCTTGTTCTCATAATAGAAAATTGTATCATGCTAGGATAAATACTTACTTAAAATGTTATCCATCAATTTCACTAATGTTTGGGACAGGTAGCATTTAGTAATGCTTTCCCTTTCTCTCTCTCTTTTTTTTTTTTTTTTTTGTGAGGTTGATTACACATGGCAGCCGGTAATAGAGTATGATTTTCTAAGTAAAAACAGAATTTTAACATCTCCCACATTCTCAAAAGAGTACCTCCAAGAACAGAAACTTGGGCTTTATCAATCTTTTTACTGACATTTTTAGGAGGAATGTGATCTAAGTCATTTCAATTCTCTGGGGATCTGTATTCTTATTTAAAATGTCTGTGAATAAACTGCTGTCCTTCGTTGTTAAGAGGATCTAAGATACTAAGGCTCTAATAGTTTCAAACACAAGTTTTAAAAAATGAAAATCTGATTACATCACTCTCACTTTAAACAGTTTGTTGTATCCTCCCAGTTTTTAGAATCAATTCCAAATTTCTTTATATATTTGATGAAACTGCATAATTCAATCTCTGCATAATTTTCCAATCTCTGATGAAACTGCATAATTCAATCTCTGCATAATTTTTATCTCACTTCATAGCACCAATCTTCATTTCCCATATATAACAACCTCAAAGTATACATTCAACTAACTACAAAGTTCTTTCAGGTCCTAGATTAGACTTCATTGTTTCATCTATGGACTTCCATATATGCTATTTCATCTGTCCAAGTACCCTAATGTATCACCATTCCTTATTTGGCCTAGCCAACTCCAATTCATTCTTCCTATATCGAGCATGAATTAGCAAGCATGAATGAATTGCTGTTCCTAGAAACCACCCCACACAGATCAAGTCTGGGAGTCTGATCTACCTCTTTAATGAGTTCTGTAATTACGCAAAAACAAATAAATTTCTGCATTCTATGAGCTGTGTACTAGAGAAAGTAACAAGTTCCAATGCTCTCTCTCTCTCTCTCTTCTTCCCTGAGAATACACAATGGTTTCCAGAGCGAGAAAACTGTATTGGTTCTTAATGAAATTAATACAATCCTTTCTCCTCATACCCCAATTTATCCTAATATGGAACTTCTAAGAGCTACTGGAATTCAAAGGCTAAAAGACCATGGGTTCTATCCCAGTTTGTCGTGGTTCTGCAGAAGTGGAAGGTGGCTTCAGTTTCTAGACTACCATCAAAACATTCGATGGTCATTCAGACTTTGATAAGTTGTTCAATTATTACCAGTTTCATTTATTAGCATTAGAGATATTTTATTTGATCTTATCTATTCACATATACGGTGTTTTTTTTTTTTTTTTTTTTTTTTTTTTTTTTTTTTGAGACAGAGTCTTGCTCTGTCACCCAGGCTTGAGTGCATTGGCACAATCTCCGCTAATTGCAACCTCCATCTGTTGGGTTCAAGCAATTGTCATGCCTCAGCCTCCCAAGCAACTGGGATCACAAGCACGCACCACCATGCCCACCTAATTTTTGTAATCTGAGTAGAGATGAAGTTTCACCATGTTGGCCAGGCTGGTCTCAAACTCCTGGCCTCAAGCGAACTGCCCACCTCAGCCTCCCAATGTGCTGGGATTACAGGTATGGGCCACCACGTCCAGCCTATTCACATATACTTTTTTTAAAGAAATAGAAATAATATAAACAACAAAGGAAAATTCAAAATAAGTATGTAAATGATAACAATAACTTTAGTTTCTCATACTGGCAAAGAAAAAATAATATGACTATTTTGAAGGTAATAGATTCATTCAAATAAAACCGAAGGAAATCTTTACACAAGGATCTTGATAGAAAAAAATGTTTTCACTAAACTGAAAAACTCATTTAATTATGACTATGAATATATGACCCAGCCATCCCATTACTGGGGATATACCCAAAGGATTATAAATTATGCTGCTATAAAGACACATGCACACATATGTTTATTGCGGCACTATTCACAATAGCAAAGACTTGGAATCAACCCAAATGTCCATCAGTGACAGATTGGATTAAGAAAATGTGGCACATATACACCATAGAATACTATGCAGCCATAAAAAAAGGATGAGTTTGTGTCCTTTGTAGGGACATGGATGCAGCTGGAAACCATCATTCTCAGCAAACTATCGCAAGAACAGAAAACTAAACACCGCATGTTCTCACTCATAGGTGGGAACTGAACAATGAGATCACCTGGACTCAGGAAGGGGAACATCACACACTGGGGCCTATCATGGGGAGGGGGGAGAGGGGAGGGATTGCATTGGGAGTTATACCTGATGTAAATGACGAGTTGATGGGTGCTGACGAGTTGATGGGTGCAGCACACCAACATGGCACAAGTATACATATGTAACAAACCTGCACGTTATGCACATGTACCCTAGAACTTAAAGTATAATAATAATTTTAAAAAAAGAATATAAAGAATTAATCTCTCTAAAACAATGCATTTATATGCAATTTTAAAAAATTCATTTTAATTTAAATCACAGACACTGAAATTAAACTACAAACTATACAGTCCAATCTATAAACTGTAATATCTTGCTCACCTAATCAACTGTCTTGAATCCAATATTATTGTGAAGATAATATCCTATATAAATTATATGCACTTGGCTTAGCATGTTTTCCACTTATGCTTTTAAAAATATTAGTTATATATATACATGATATTTTAAGAGGATGAGTGTAGTTGTGTATACATATATGTTTTAATGAAAGCATACATCTTTATTTGTGAAATATAAGAATTAAAAATGAAAAAGTAAGAACTCTAAAATGCAGTTCAACAATTTATGTTCTTAAGGCTGATATTTTAGGGGGTTTTCTATTGATATGATATCAAAGTGAACATATCTACTTAAAATAAACTAGTTATAGACAATAAAACCCAGCACAGCTTATAAAACTAAAGGTCACCAAAGACTAGAGCCTCAGTAGGTTCTACTAATTCCACAGCTGTGCCAGTAATTTCAGGCTTCGGGGAGGAAAGAAAACAAATTAATCAAAAAAAGCATAAAAATACAAGACTTGGAATTGATTTCCCATCGACAGCAGAGGATAAATAAATTGAAGATGACGTTATTATATCAGCAAATAGTCGTGCCTAAAAGGGACCTTAATGACCATAAGAACCAACTCTTTATTACACAAATAAGAAGATGATAACTTATTTGTCCTGGAAAATACAAGTGGTTACTGAGAGAACACAGACCCCAGTCTTCTAGGTCAATATTATATCTCCTTAGAATGCTAAGGCTCTGGTAACAGACAAATCATTGTATTAGCTGACTCTTTAATTTCCTGAGATATACTTACATTGAGCAAGGCAAACGAAGAAGTGAACTGAAAATACTGTAAAGACGTTGTGTTTTTCTCATCTATCCACCCCAACCACTGATCTTGTACTTTTCTCCCACTGATTTGGAGAAATGGGATAAATATTTTTAATATGTTATTTCTGTTCTTGGTTTAATGAAATGAATATTGGACAAATTATTTTGATATTTATAATTGCAATAAATGCTTATTATTTGTATGTACTAAAATAACACTAAGTGTTATATACATATTTATGGTATAGATATATACATCATAAATATGGTATTGATATTGGTACCTCAGATGTATAAATTTGGAAACTGTACTTTAAAGAACTTAGCTGATGAAGATTATAGAGTTATTCAGATGAGGACCCAGGTCTCAAATCTAGATTTTTCTGACACCAACTCATGTGCTGTAAGCCATTTCACATATTACTTCAAAATCCTTTCCTTCTACTTCTGGTATTTACTCAGTGTATTCTCATAGATCCTTGAATGTGCACTGTTTTAGCTGCCATAAGATAGAATGATCTCAGATTGTGATCACTCTCTATGAGTGCTATACTGCTTACATGATCAGTGTCCAGTAGTAAGGACTTCATATTTATTGGAGTCATAAGAAAGCACAGATATAAGTCCTATTGTTAATCATTATTCTACCATTGTATATCCAAGCCTTGGAAGACTTTGAATTAGTAAAATATGTTCAAGCAGTACATACTATCCACAAATGATTATGTTGATAAGTCATGCATTAGGTCTATGTTGATTTCCACTGTGCTCCAAAAGTAATACCTTTATGTGGTTCTTAAAACCTATATGCATTAGCCTTCTTGAACAGCTCTGCATTTTTCCATATTCCTCCCCTCTCTTGCTTTTAATGCCAAGATTTTTATCTAATGGTCTCCATACACCAATACTAGGATCTCTAGCCATCATAAGGAAAAAGTGCAATATTCTTATGTGTAGGTTATCAATGAAGGAAAAGTTAACTAGTGCAAGATGATGTTGACGATGGAGTCCATAATGCTGAGACCTCCCCTGGACTTCAGAGAGAGTGATGTGATCTCTCTTAATTCAAACTTCTTCACTAAAGTGAGGCACACAGATCCCAATTTTTAGTGAGGTCTAGATAGTTTTGGCATTCAGTTTAATACGTTTCTATAAGCTTTCTACATGGTGTGAAACTTTAGCATGTGAGTAATGGTATTTAGCCTTTCAACAAATGATCTCATTAACTAAATGTAAAGAGAGGCTTTGATGGGGGCAAAATTCGTTTTTCTCTCAACGTTAAACCTGAGTATTGAAAGGAAAATTGGTACGCTGAGAAAAATAGTAGAAAAATAAAAATCACTTAAGAAATGGCCAGTATCCCTGTTTATATCAAGTGGAGCAAAAACACAGAGCAATGAAAAAAAGAGCAAGATGGTCTGATAGTTAATTCCTATTGCAGAGAGACTTAGAGAAAGCCTGTTGAGTCATGAAGATGCAGCTGTAGAAAGAACACATGCAACGTGTCATCAACAGAAATGCCATCTCCCATTTGGCAGAAAATACCAGTTGGTTAACACATAATTATTATTGACTAAAAATAGCCCAGTGGTAATTATCTCAGCTTAGCTTTATTTCATCGGATGATTATATTTCAGCATGGTGTTTGTGTGTAGTCAACAAGCATTTCTGGGGATGTAAACACAAACTGTGAAGCGTTGCCTTTTTCCTATTTCAACTCAAGTGCTGTTTCTTCATTCAAGTTACAACAAATAGTACTTGAGTATCTCTCTACAAGGGAATAGTCACTGTAATAAGAGCTGAAGAGGCAAAAAATCATACAATGTAATGTAGAGCTGGGTTCAGCAAATAATCTTGTTGTATATAGAAGTACTTTGTCCATCACTAACAAAGAAATACCCAAGTTCTTCCTAATGCCCTCAAGACCCTACCTATAAGGAATAAGATATCAATGAATCTTAATGTCATAACTTAGTTTCAGGGAAAAGTAGAGTGTTTAACAACAAATGAGAAGGCTAAACAATGAATGAATAATTATAGAGAAGCCAGGTTGAATACTTCTATAAGATTGATATATTTACCAAATAAGTAATCACAAAGAGGCTCTAAGACAATCATATACTGAATACTACTCTTTTGTGAGTATGTTCTCAAGAGTTTCCCAAATGCCTCTTGCATTAGGTTGAGCAACTCTAGAGTATAAGTGGTGTTTTGTTGTTAGTGGGTGTTATAGTTAATGGGCATTACTCTAACGGGACTCTTCTCATCGCCCCACCCACTTAAAATTCTCTGAGTGACAACCACACTTGACTTCATAGCATTAGGTTCAATAAGGTTATGATTTAGGTCATTACATCAGTTACTTATTCATTAAAAAATGGAAATCCTAGTATCAGGCACATGTGAGAGATAGCAGAAAATCTAACAAAATAGGAATGATTCCTTCTCAGAGTGTTTAGGGGCAAACAAAATTAAACAAATTTGATACACAAGTAATAATTAATTTGTATGAAAGCCAACAAGTTATGTTGTTTACCATCAACTGAGATGTAGTAAGTCACATGTAGTTCAAATTGAAATGAAGTAGAATGAGTGTAAGTGTGTGTGTGTGTGTGTGTGTGTGTGTAGTAAAAGCACCTAACTGCAGGCAGAGGGAATGTCGCAGCTGTGTGCACTTGGTTTGTTCTGTCAAGATTTTAAAAGCTGATATCATTAAGTTTATAGGAGTCAAGGAATCACAGAATACATTCTTTACCAAGATAATGGGAGTGGCTTTGATTGCAAAAGCAGCAAAGGAGAAAAGGATAGTTCAACATCAGTCATATGATTTGGTAAAGGGAAGTTTGAGAAGTCATATGTGTATTCCTTCAAGAGGCTAAAAACTTGTGTGTTTTGTTTACTTTTGCTGTGACTCCAGGTAGCTCTTGAACCAAGTTTAACCTTCAAAGGTCAAAAGAATGGCATTTAAAGTTTCTATAATAGCCAGATTACATATCATGTGTATTTTTGGACTATTGTTGCAATCCTTTTAATTAACAGGATTGTAGAAGTCATATTCATTGGAAATTATTTGTGTAATGTAAACTAAAATCTCATTAAATTACTTTCTCTCCAGAATGCACTGAGCACTGAGTATGAGCAAGATGCTGTGAAATGCACACTATTTCTGTCATCAAGGGGTTTATAGTCTAGTAGGAGAAAAAAACCACATAATCAGGAAAGTTAATATAGCATTTTAGATGTTGTGATACAAGTTCACTCACAATGCTATTGAACATACAAATTAAAAAAACAAGCACAGCTAGTTGAATCACTCTAGAGGGCCAGGAAGTATTTGTCCAAGCAGCATTCCAAATTCATCCTCTTCTTTCTAACTCCACTGCTACAACTCTGGTGGGAACCACCTACATCTCTCACCTTACCTGCTATAATCATGCCTTGTGAACCAGCCCAAGGCTCCCACCCTTGATCTCTGACAATCTTTTGCAGCCAGGTGGCTCTCCTGTAACATGAATCAGTTTTATCTAATTCTACATTAAAGCTTCTGAGCACACATAGAATAAAATCCAAATTCCACCTTATGTCATAAAAGCCTTTAAATAACGTGGCACCTATCTACCTCTTTGACTTTATTTCAAAATACCCTTCTAGTTTACTCAAGCCACCCCACAAATCAAAATCTTATATTCAGTTTTTTACATTTGCGGAGTAGACCACACGCATTTCTGCTTCATGGCGTTTACATCTTCAATCGCTTCTTCTTAGGACGAAAAAGTGATATGATCTATAATTTGACTTTCATAGAAACTTTACATCATGTATTTTTTTTTAACCTTTGAAGGTTAAGCATAATATTTGCACATCTGTAGATGCTTTCCATAAGTTAGCTGTCAGCGCAATGTCACTTGGTCACTTCCCCAGAGAAGTCATCCCTGACCGCCCCATGCACATTTACCATTGTCACATCTACCACTTTTTTTCTTTGTTTGCAGCACTTACCAACATCTTGTTGATCTAATTGTGTATTGCCTGTTTATCACCGTCAATTATAATGTAAGCTCCAGAAAACCTTCACTAGCTCATCATATTTACCTTTAGCCACTGACCCAGGGCTTGTATAATACCTGTGACCTATAAAACCACAATAACCAAGTGAAATATGGATATGACTCCTAAATTTAGTGAATAAAAACATCACATACCCAATTAAATTTGAATTTCAGATAAACAATAACATATTATTTTAATATACGAATGTCCCAATTGCATAAAATATACTTCGATGTGACTGGGATCTTTACTTTCTTTAGACTGGGATCCAAATAAATCAATTTAAAAGAAAATCTTAGGACAGTAAGGAATTTTTAAAAACTAAAACAGAGTTCAATGGAAATCCTGCTACTTTGCTTCAATGTGATAATAATAGTTTGGTTTTTCCAGATGCCTACTGAGGAATTTATAGGTAAATGTCCACAATTTATTTTCGACTGTTAAAGGGAAAACTAAAACTAAAAATAAGTTATTGAAGCAACTAAGGCCAGATGTTAACATGCTGTTTGAAGCTGAAAGGTGTGAAAGAGAGGGAGAAATGGCCTAAGGATTCTCTTGCCCTCTCATCCCCATCTCCATTGGAGCCTTCTCTTGCTAGAACCAAGTGTGGGAGTGGTGCTGAAAGCCACAGGCGAAGGGGCCAGCCTCCCCCTCCTCAGAGCACAGAAGGGCCAGGCAAAGGAGGAAAATGTTCATAAGCACCACAGGCCCAGGACCTGCAATCTCATCTCACTCCTCTCTACTACATCACATGTTGAAATTTTTCATTCAAAACAGAAAAAAGATACATACAGACATATCTTAAGATATATATGTTTAGTTCCATTAGCTGACTTTAGGAATCTTTAAAGGGAGGCATTTTGCCCTTCATATTTTAATATTCTGACACAGTTTTTTTTTACTGAGTACTTAACGTGTAATCAATAAACATGTGCTGATTATTACAAACATATGGTAGCATGAATTCATTAAAGGGTAACAAAATATGTCACCCCCCAAATATGCCACTTTGGCATAAGGATTATTGTGAGAGGAACACAGTTGAGAAGCAGCATATTTAAGAAAAACTTGTCCTCCATTTGCCCAAGGAGAGATAGATGCGTAACAGCGCCCCCCTCCTCTCTCTACCAGGAAGGATAGAAGCTAATCTCTCCTGACAACTTTAGACCCTTATCAACTTGAGATAGCAGCAAAGGAATCAACAAAATAAACTTTATTAACTGACCATTATCTACCATTAGTTTCCTTACATATTTGCCTTCCCACAACATGCTGCCCCTAGAAGCTCAATATCCTTTTATTTTGTCTTGTCATTTCACGACACAACAATTATTGTTTTGCTAAGATGCTTTATAAGCTTAGGTTCTAACCATCATCACTCATCACTGAGTGTTCTCATCACTGAGTGCTCTCACGGGTAAAGGTGATGCATGTGTTAATAAAGTTCTGTTTATTTTTCTCTCGTTAATCTGTCTTTTTGCTGTCTAGAGCCCCACCTGATGAATCTAATATGGAAACAAGATAAAGAAAAATTTCCCTCCTCTATACTTTTTTTGTAACACAGATTTTTTATTTTTTTTTACTTTGACTTGGATCAGAGAAAACAAAGAAGTTTGCTTATCTTGTTCACTTGATCCTTTTCATTAACAGTATTTTAATTACTCTTTCCTCCTTTATAAAGTTTGTCTAATACAATTAATTTTCTAGGAGATTTTTAAGTGATTAATATAAGGTACATAAATTGCCTAACCACCAATTATTCCACAGAATTAAAACGCTTAAAAATAAATTTAATAAATCCTAATATTCAGCCTTACCTACATGACCAACTTTGCTCCCAAGTAGTATAGTCATAGAATATCATTACAGTCCATTTGTTTGTCTTTTGGCAATTTTGTTTACTAAAGAGGAAAATTTACATCATACCTTCTGTAGGAGTGGAAAGATGTGAAACCTTTCCTCACCTATCATAAGGATCACAGTCATACTCTTAAAACAAAAGACAGATTAAGAAGGTAAAGCTTACCAAACTTTTCAAATCAAAATTTTATGTGACAGGGAAGCTGTCAGAAATAAAAACTCAAAGACGTGGGAAAAATTGCATTTATGCTTTGGTTTAGTGAAGAATGGACAGCTCTGTAGAAATCTGATTAAACAGGCTGGGCGCAGTCACTCACGCTTGTAATCCTAGCACTTTGGGAAGCTGAGGCGGGAAGATTACCTGAGGTCAGGAGTTCAAGACCAGCCTGACCAAAATGGTAAAACCCCAAATCTACTAAAAAGGCAAAAAATTAGCTGGGAGTGGTGGCGGGCACCTGTAATCCCAGCTACTCAGGAGGCTGAGGCAAGAGAATCGTTTGAACCTGGAAGGGAGAGGTTGCAGTGGGGCAAGATCACGCCACTGCACTCCAGCCTGGGTGACAAGAGCAAAACTCTGTCTTGATAAAAAAAAGAAAAAGAAAAGAAAAGAAAAATGATTGAACAAAAGGGATTGGTCTAATGGTGAGATACTCAAGAAGGACTCAGTGAGGCCTATCTTCAGATTCGTCTTGGCCTTTCTGTATAGCACTGCTTCCTCAAAGGTATGGGGCAGGACCCCTCTAAAATGAGGGTCCTCAAGGGAGACAAGAAAATGGACAAAGTGACTGTATTAGTCTGTTTTCATGATGTTTATAAAGACATGACCGAGAATGGGGAGAACAAGAGGTTTAATTGGACTTACAGTTCCACACAGCTGGGGAGGCCTCAGAATCATTGCAGGAGGTGAAAGGCACTTCTTATATGGTGGCAGCAAGAGAAATGAGAAAGATGCAAAAACAGAAATCCCTGATAAACCTATCAGATCTTGTGAGACTTATTCACTACCATGAGAACAGTATGGGGGAAACTACCACCAGGATTCAAATTATCTCCCACTGGGTCCCTCCCACAATATGTGGGAATGATGGGAGTAAAATTCAAGATGAGATTTGGGTGGGGACAAGAGCCAAACCATATCAGTGACCTTTCTAGGTTTTACCACTTGCTTTGGGGAAGAAGGGTTGTAGATGGTTCTTCTTCTTCTTCTTCTTCTTCTTCTTCTTATTATTATTATTATTATTATTATTATTATTTTCTGAGACAGGATCTTGTTCTGTTATCTAGGCTGGAGTGCAGTCATGTGATCACAGCTCACTCCAGCCTTGAACTCCTAGTCTCCAGTGATAGTCCCATCTTGACCTCCCCAAGTTCTGGGATTATAGGTGTAAGTCAACATTCCTGACCTGGGTTCTAGTTTTTATGACTCACCTTGGATGAGAGGAACTCTGGTTTCTATGACTTTCTTTGAGGGAGAAAGAGGACCAGAAGACAGGAGAGCAGGAGTTGGGAGAGAGATTTTATGTCTGAGGTGACTTCTGAGGCCTTCAGTCTCCTTTAGTTTAAACTGCTTAGCATGCCAAAGCAACATACTTTGGGGTAGTGTTTCTGGAGCCCCAACACCTATTTCTTATGCTCTATTTCTTTCTTTGGATTAAGTTTTTAAAAAGGTACAGCAATCTTTCAGGAAAGTGGCTCTAGATTGCTGAGAAATAATCTCAACTAACTTTTTGTAGCTAATGCAAGAAGCAAATGCTGGAACAAGGAAAGAGTAATCTATTTTAATATGCTCAAAATCACTATTATATAAGAAATACACATTAAAAATCAAATTATTAAATATATTTAAATGCATAAGAAATACACATTATAAATCAAATTATTAAATATATTTAAATGCATATGAATTGACTATGGTGTGGCAAAACAGAGGTATCCACACACAGTTGGTGAGTAAAAATTAGGACATTTCTCAGGAAGACTAGTTTGGCAAAGTCTGAAATGGCAGAAAACCAGATAAAACTGGTTTATGCAAAAGAGGATTTCTGGGTCATATAACTGAATTTTTAAAAATCCCACTTGTATTAGTCCATCTTCATGCTGCTGATAAAGGCATACCCAAGACTGGGTAATTTACAAAAGAAAGAGGTTTAATGCACTCACAGTTCCCCATGGCTGGGGAAGACTCACAATCATAGCAGAAAGTGAAAGGCATGTCTCACATGGTGGCAGACAAGAGAAGAGAGTTTGTGCAGGGAAACTGCTCTGTGTAAAACCATCATATCTTGTGAGACTTATTCACTACCATGAGAACAGCATGGGAAAGACCTGTCCCACAATTTAATTACTTCAATTACTTCACACCAGGTCCCTCCCACAACACATGGGGATTCAAGATGATATTTGGGTGGGGACACAGCCAAACCATATCATCACTCAATATTCAGTGTGATTCTTTAATCTGAAAACTCAGGCTATTTATCCATTGTGGAAAATTGTAAGCCATTATGTTTGATAGTGTCCCCTCTCCCATCCTTTGCTCTAGATTCTTTTCTGCAACACTTCTCAAAGATAATGAGAAATTGATAAGGAGTTGTCTAAGTATGGCACTCCCTGTACAGAAATTACTGAGTGCTGCTTCAAAAATGCTGTAGCAGAGTAGGAGAAACAGATTCCGGTGCTCTCTGACTTCCCTCCTGCCCCACAATTGGTTACTATTATATATTTTCCCAAATATCCACCCTCAGCATTTTGTGTCTTTATTATCTTCAGTTTTTCCATCATTTCCTCTAGCCTTTTTAAAAAGAATAATTGAATGGGTGGGAACAAATGTAAATGGAAAGTGGCAATAAGGGAAAAACTATTCCAGCTTTTTTTATACATCCAACTCAAGCTCTGCTTGACAGCAAAATGTTCCTACTTTTACCTTATACCTCTCCTTCATTAAAAGAATTTTCTAGGAAGAGACCTATTTTATTAGCTAGACACAGTCATAGCACGGGAAAGAGACTATTACAATCAACAAGTGACCACTGGTAAAATTCAAATTCTGAATGCCAGCTTGGAAGGGTAGGACTAAAAGAAAGGAAAAAAAAAAAAAAAAAAAAGATTATCCCTCCACTTGGTAATACAATACTCTAAAGCCAGTCTTTTTAATCGTTGTGGGGCATATTGTGAAATTATACCTCTTCCTAACATTAAGGGCAAAACTCAAAATTTCTGAGTGTTCATACGTAGCATTCAATCATTATATTTATAATTTTGAAATTCATATTCCAGGCTGTATACCACCATTCACATTAGATCTCACAAAATTTATAACAAAATGGTTTAACAATAACAAGAGAAGCAATTCCTTAAAAAGTCTCTAGTCTTCAAACAAACAAGCAGACAAATGAATATTTGTTTTATGTCTTGCTGCCTCCATCTATAGCTCTAGCAATACAATTTTAGCAAGAGTGGGCTAAATTTACTGCATCAGCCCCTGCTTTCAACATTCACCCACTAATACCTCATTTCTGGACTTTCACCCTCAACGTCTAATGAATATTCTTATACCAAGCACTACTAGTGACATGGTCTGGTTCTGTGTCCCCACCTTAATCTCATGTCAAATTGTAATCCCCCCATGTTGGGGAATGGGTCTCATGGGAGGTGATTGGATCATGGGTGTGGATTTTCTTGTTGTTTTCATGATAGTGAGTTCCCGTGAGTTCCAATGGTTTAAAACTGTTTGACACTTTCCCCCCTTGCTCTCTCTCTTGCACTCCACCATGGTAAGACATGTGTGCTTCTCCTCCAGCTTCTGCTATGATTGCAAGTTTCCTGACATATTCCAGTCATGATTTGTGTTAAGCCTGTGGAACTGTGATTCAATTAAACCTCTTTTCTTCATAAATTATCTAGTCTCAGGTAGATCTTTATAGCAGTGTGAGAACAAACTAATACAGAAAATTGGTACCAGCAGAGTGGGAGACTGCTATAAAGATACCTGAAAATGTGGAAGTGACTTTGGAACTGGGTAACAGGCAGAGGCTGGAACAATTTGGAGGGCTCGGAAGAAGAAAGGAAGATGTGGTAAAGTTTGGAACTTCCCAGAGACTTGTTGAGTTGTTTACATCAAAATAGTGATAGTGATACAGATAATGAATTCCAGGCTGAGGTCATCTCAGATGGAGATGAGGAACTTATTGGGTACTGGAGCAAAGGTCACTCTTGCTATGTTTTAGCAAAGAGACTGGCAGCATTGTGCTATGCTCTAGGGATCTGTGAAACTTTGAACTTGAGAGAGATGATTTAGGGTATCTGTTGGAAGAAACTTCTAAGCAGCAAAGTGTTCAAGAAGTGACATGGCTGCTTCTAACAGCATACAGTCATATGCATTCCTGAGAGATGGTCTGAAATTAGAACTTATGTGTAAAAGGGAAACAGAGCATAAAAGTTTGGAAAATTTGCAACCTGACCATATAGTAGAAAAGAAAAACCCATTTTCTGGGAAGAAATTCAAGCTAGCTGCAGAGGTTTACATAAGTGAAGAGAAGCCAAATGTTAATAGCCAAGACAATGGAGAAAATGTCTTTAGGGCATGTGAGAGACCTTCACAGTAGTCCTTCCCATCACAGGCCCAGAGGCCTAGCAAGCAAAAATTTGTTTCCTGAGCCAGGCCCAAGGGTCAGCTGCTCTGTGCATCCTTGGAACATGGCACCCTACATCCCAGCCACTCCAGTTTTATCCATGGCTAAAAGAGGCCAAGGTATAGCTCTGGTCATTGGTTCAGAGGGTGCAAGCCCCAAGTCTTGGTGGCTTCCACATGGTGTTGGGCCTGTAGGTGTGCAGAAGACAAGAGTTGAAGTTTGGGAACTTCCATCTGGATTTCAGATGATATATGGAAATGCCTGGATGTCCAGGCAGAAGTATACTGCATGGGTGGAGCCCTCATGGAAAACCTCTACCAAGGCAGTGCAGAGCACAAATGTGAGGTTGGAACACCCACATGGTCTCCACTGGGGCACTACCTGGTAGAGCTGTGAGAAAATGACCACTGTCCTCCAGACCCTAGAATGCTAGTTCCACCAACAGCATGCCCCATGCACCTGGAAAAGCCACAGGCACTGATTGCCAGCCTATGAAAGCAGTCAAAGGGCTATATCCTGCAGAATCACAGGGGAAGAGCTGCCCAAGGCATTGGGAGTCCACTTATTGTATCAGTGTGGCCTGGATGTGAGACATGGAATCAAAGGAGATCATTTTGGAACTTTAAGATTGAATGACTGCCTTGCTGAGTTTTGGATTTGCATGGGGCCTGTGGCCCCTTTGCTTTGGCCAATTTATCCCACTTGGAATGGGAGTATTTGCACAATGCCTGTACCTCCATTGTATCTTGGAAGTAACTCCTAAGTTGAAGGGATTTGCCTTGGACTTGGACTTTTGAGTTATTCCCAGAATAAGTTAAGACACTGGGGGACTGTTTAGAAGGCATGATTGGTTTTGAAATGTGAGAAGGACATGAGATTTAAGAAGAGTCAGTGGCAGACAGATATGGTTTGGTTCTGTGTCCCCACCCAAATCTCATGTTGAATTGTAATCCCTCCATGTGTTGCAGGAGAGGCCTGGTGGGAGGTGACTGAGACATGGGGGCAGATATCCCCCCTGCTTTTCTCATGACAGTAAGTTCTCACAAGATCTGATGTTTTAAAAATGTTTGGCATGCTCCCACTTCGCTCTCTCTCTCCTGCTTGGCTATGGTGAGACATGCTTGCTTCCCCTTCTTTTTCTGCCTGAATTGTAAGTTTCTGGAAGCCTCACAGTCATGATTCCTGTTAAGCCTGTGAAACTGTGAGTCAATTAAACCTCTTTTCTTCATGAATTACCCAGTCTCCGGTGGTTATCTGTAGCAACATGAGAATGGACTAATATGACTAGTAAATTGCAAAATGGTAAATCCATCAGAATTTTATTACCTTTTTATTTTAACTTATGGACTATCTGCTCCTATTGACTATGCTCTTTTGAAAACATTCTTCCTTTTTCGAGTTTTTCCACTATTTTTAGCTCTTTTTTCATATTCTTACTTCCTATAGGAAGGGAATTCCTCTGGTATAATGCTCAAATTTCTTTCCCCCTCATCCTACGATCAGTTAGCATTCTCATTCATTTACTAAGCTTCAATATAATCTTAATAGAAAAGACTTTCAAATCTACTATTCTAACATTCTGTAGAGCACTACATATGGTGTTAACTTTGACTCCCCACTGAGCTTCAATGCACTGTACAAGCAATGATCTTTTAAGACCTCCCTAAATATCTATTTTCTCATCTGAAGGAAGATGCATAATAAGATTTCCTAACACATTGGAATTGTCCTACTAACTAATTCATTTATATTGTTATTATCTGAGTGTTTGACATGTAAGAGACAAGCACTGAATACATATTTACTAAAGAGCTATTGCTTCTACTTTTCCTACTATTTTCAGCTAAGATGTCCCATCCTCCAGGAAACTTTCCCTGATCTCTTTCATTAGGCAACCTCCTGTGGCTTCCAAGGGCAGACTATACTACTCTTATCGTAGCTCTATAAACCTTTATTTTAATTGTGCATAATATTTACCACAATATCAATAACTTGACAGCATCCACAACTGACTATATTTTCCATAAATTCCTTGAGGGAAGGTAGATAGTATGTCTTGATTGTGTTTCTATTTCCAGTGCCAAGAGTAAGTTAAATAATTGGCATAAAGTCAAATTAAAGATCTAGGCTAAGATTCCAGTACAAACCTGCCAGGAATAACTGCACTCATTCTCCCTACACCATACTGCTGCCAGGTGCAATGCTTACATTACTCTAACTTCAATGATGGTTATGTGTTTACTTCATATGTTGGATTATTAACTCCAGGGACTGGTCAGCAATCTGGTCTGTGATCCAGGTTCATTAACAATCTTTTTCTCTCATTCAGTTGCTGAATCAGTTGCCAGTTACCACAAGTAATGGTGCCTGGGTGTGTGATAGTCCCACTGCAAGGATGTGAGCCAATTCAGAGTGTTTCACACTTGCTAAGATTTTTATCCAGCTGAGCTCCCAGCAAAATCAATCTTGGCTCTACATTCAATGAGAGACCCTACAAAATTACAACACATTTTAATGCTTATTGAAATCAAATAGATTCTGTGAAACCTGAAGAGATTTTTTTTTACCTCTAAAGGGTAATGATTACCTTTACATTCATTCTCTTAAGAGATTCTCAGAAGCTAAAGAAATAGCCAAACAGAATTGCAATTAAAAAGAAAAAACTCACCAGAAATCACTTGTTCATATTTTTAAACCCAAAAGATGTTTCATATACTCTTTTTCTTACTTCATTATGAAGTATTTTTAAAGTTGTACTCCTTCCATAATTCATATTGAGAATAATATTTCTTAGACTTATATCCCTTTGGTTTAAACTA
>NW_012114799.1:228541-233564 GCF_000951035.1 Colobus angolensis palliatus
TTCAAAAATAAAGGCCTTCACAACTCTTCAGGCAGAAAAATGGGAGTTGTTTTTTTTGAAGAAGACACTCAATTTCAGGAATTTACTTATATGGTTTGTTTATCTCAATGATTCTCTGAGTTAGTCCTGGGACTGCGGCATCACCTGGCACTTATGAGAGCTGACAATACTTACGCTTACCTCAAACCTACTGAATCAGAAATTCCAGGGACAAGGCCTACCAGTTCATGTTTTAATGAGCTCATCAGGTGATTCTGATACATGCTAAAATTGGATTTATCTTATATTTTCTGGACATAATATTCCAGAACTAGACTAAATAGACGGTAAGGCAGATGAAGAATCTGAGTACCCTGGAGTCCTTGTTTGTTTAAATTTACCTTCTTGCTAAAAACCTGCTTCCATTTTAAAAACCATGTAATCCAGGAATCAAACCTTAACTTTCCATTGAGTATTTTGTTTATAAGAGTAGAACTGGGACCAGTGTACCAGTCCTTGACTCTGTACAGGTTCTGCTCTATGTTTACTCTGCTTTCTACAGGCCTTTAATTATTTTCTACTTCTCTACAAATCCTCATACACACACTACAGCTTTCAAGACCAAGCTGTCAATTCTTCATAGACTCACTCCATCCCGACATGATCAATTACTGTGCCTGTTTCCCTGACATTTTCTAAAATCATCGGGGGGCAAAAATGACTGACCTTCAAGTAAGTAAATATGGATTTCAAAGCATAAGAGTTCCCAAGTCTACAAACAAGCTCTCAATTTTTCTGTCATCTAGAATAGATTAAACAAGAAAAGCGACCACAAGGCTCTCTTTGATAGATTTCAGTTAAACATATTTTCTTTTTGCAATTCAATGTTTTTGTTTTTCCCAAATGAGAAATCTCAATATTAAAATCAATTTAAAGTGAGATTGTTCTGGTTGAAGCAGGGAATCAGGACAGCCTTCATGCAGCTTTTCCTTCCACAACTCCACAGACATGTCTTTAGAACCCAAGTTTTTGCACAGTCAAATCTGAAAACTGATCTAACACATTTTCTTCCATGGGCATCTCTCTGTTCATTAGAGATGGATTTACAAGGATTAACATAAACAGAACTTATACATATTTTTTGGCTTGGGCAGAATAATCAGCCAATAAATTGAATCATAGAAGACAGAAACAAGACATTTCTCAAATACTGAGCAGAAAGCACTCTGGCCACATCTATACTGCAAAGACGCTATTGTTGCCTCAATCTGGAATGCTCTCTGGCCAATCCTTTGTCACGTCACAATTTCTGTTTATTCTTGAAAACCCTAATAAAGCTCTATTTCCTTTGTAAAGGTTCCACCACAGAAAGTTCCATCTTTCTACTGTTCTACTTTTTGTCTTAAACAGATTTCCAGTATTACATAATACCCAAACATTTTACTGGAAATATTTGCCCACAGCTTTCTCTCACCCTTAAGTTCAGTTATAATACCTCATTCATCTTTCTATTTCTAACACCGAATATAGGTGCGGCACAGGACAGGTATTTAAAAAATTGATACTTAAGTAATCAAAACTACAAAGGAAAAATAAGGCAATTATTTGCATAAAAGTTTTTACAGAATCATAGAAAAACTAATTATACGTAAAGCAGATGTCTTTTTTATTATAATAATCTAAAGTTCTACTTTCTACTTTATTGTGAATGTATAGACTTGTTTATGAAATAATCTTGTTTTTCCATGTAATTGTGAGAACATTTCCTTATCACCATTTTGTGTTACTGATTCATTCACACTTTCAGCCTAACATGGCTATAGATGAATCACACTGTTTGGGTAGCAGTCCGATCATTTGCTGTTAGATACACTGAAATGTGAATTTTCAGCTCTTGTAGGAAAGTTTATCATCAGGCATGCAATCAATTCTTAGGAAATTATTTCAATGAAAGCTGGAACTCAAACAACTCTGTTAATATATGCACAGCCTATCCTTTAGTTAAAGTAACTTATATTATTAGTGAAAATGGTCAATTTTCTTGAGCAAATAAAATAAATGAAAGCGCAGATAGCAATCACAGAAATAATGAGATATAAACTTACCATACAGTAATATTACCATAGAAAAGAACTTTTTTAATATCATATAATTTTCCATGATGATGTCAAATTTTATTTAAAGAAAATATTTTGGAATTACTTCAAATTTAAAAAGGAGCCAACTATCACACACTTTCAAAAATTCATAATAACATGAAGCCTTTTGGTGAAATCATATTATACCACACAGTCACTTGGTCATGAAAAAACTAGAATTGTCACACTTTAGTCATAAGCACATTTCTACAAACTAATAGTTCCTCTCATTTTTCAATTTGAATTAGTGATTTAATTTAAATACTGCAAACCTGAAGACAATTAAGGATAAGTGTGATATGACATGGTGCTTAAAATATGTAAAATAAATAATACATTGGGAAAAGATGATAACTGCTTTAAAATACATTAAACTAATAGAAAGTAAAATAATACTGAATCTTATATTTGTAAAGTTTGCATATTACTAGTTCACATACATTATATCCTTTAATCTCACAATAAGCTCCCCATGTCATGGTTTCTATCCTGTGCTACTGGAATGCCTGCAGATTTCACAATGGCCCCCAGGGACTACCAGAAAGAAAAGAGAGAAATATGGCCCACTCCAGACCTCCTGTCTCCAGGCTTATGCTTTATTCAGAGAAGCTATCCTATATTTATCTTTGTCATAATTTCTGCTTTCTCCTATTTTTCTTCTTTATGATTTTGTTAGCGCAAACTCAGGACAAGAAGAAACTGAAAACTAGTATTGTAAGGAGTTCAGGTAAACCTTCGATAATGGTGACAGACCTTAATTTACAGCAAAGACTAAAATAAAGGTGTGCTGAACTCATTGATGACTTTTAGCTATCTAATGTCCCTTAGATTAAGGGACATTAATCTAAACACACACCAGAGGAAGGCAGAACTAGGACAAGGTTTCTTTAATTCCTAAATTGTTTTCAATTAGAAATCTTTAGATTCCAATCTAAAACCTAGAATAATGAGGTTTTATTCCATTTGCATTTCCATCAAATATCAACTTCTGTTTGCATAAATACTAAAACTAGTTTTATTATAGTATAGAATTTTAATTTTACCATAACCTCAAATAAATAAATATCAATCATACACATAACAAAAAGATGTACAAAGTTGTATTAGTGCTTGTTATTCATTAATAATTGTAATCATTTTCTGAAGCAAAAGACTGCCTTGATATTGTAACTCATTAAAGTTTCAGTGATTTATTAATCCTAGGGTCTTTAAAAATTATAAGACATATTTTAATAATTTGAAACATTTTGAAAAGTGTAAAGAAAGTAGAAAAATTCACTTTAAAACTTAAGAAAGTAAAAAGTCATATGATAGTTAATATTAAAATTATGCCTGGTTAGCTGTATTTGTCACACGCTCTTCCAGATCTCATTAGATTACTAATAAAGACAAATATAGCTGTATATAGTAGATATCACATTACACTGAAAACTAGAACTGTCAGCCTTTAAGACTCTGGGAAGAACTTCCATGACCTATATTTTTGTAGAAGTAAACTAAAAATCACAATATTTGGATCACCAGGCTATGCTATCAAAAAGCAGTTTAAAAACAGCAACAACAACAACACACACACACAAACATAATCAAAATCAAAATAAAAAAAACTCTATGCCATGACACTATTGTCTGACTGTCCGTTCATTACATCTAAAATTCAAATGACTGCATTTATCAGATAATTAGGGGCCAACTGTCTGCTGCTTAGGTACTACTTAAAGTATGTGACCTTTACTTTCCAACTCTCTCCTCCCTATAATGTCACTCTTACAACATCTATTAAAGACGTCAAATTGTAGAAAATATCTTAGTATATAGGATATGTTAAGAAGAGAGTGATGGATTCCACACGTTGTGGGATATAAGGTCCATAAAACTAAGGAGTTTTGTCTTGGGCATGACCAACACCGATCTCCCTATAAAGATACTGCTGGTGGTGTAATGTGATTTTTCATGTACACTCTGTTTTCAGTGCTGAAGGGGTAAGAATTGGAGCTATAAGGAAAGACACAATATCAATTATTACAGGAATGCAACAGCTGGAATCTGATTAGACACTGAGAAGAGAGCTGAGAGCTAGGCAACTCCACTAGCTGTGGATATGTGGACCTTGGAAGACCCAGCAGAGTCAAGAGAAATAAACACTGAGTCTAGATAGACAGACCTTCCTTCAATGACAAACAGGAACAAACAAATCAATGATTATGAAAACAAATACAACATCATCCTAAGGACTCAGTAGACAAGCCAATCAACTGATATTGATCTACTTGTGGAAGACTAGATATTTTTCTAAAACAAAACAGTTAAAAATCTGTTTACCAACTTAAAGACATACATAGCAATGTACATTGTATATAAGCAAAGCATTAAACTCTAAAGAATAAACCAGGATAAAAAGGCTATCTAATAAAGTAAAGAAGAAGGAATATAATTGAGATATTCAAAGAACCAAAATTTCAATAGCAGCAGTGGTGGTATTAATGTGTGGAATTGTTTCTATACACAAGAAAATGATATAAATAATGTAAGGTATATTTGGAATGCTGTCAGAATACATAGAACAGTGAAAAGAGATGAAAGTATTAAGGAATGACGCGCTAGATATAAAAGGCTGAGAGTAGGGTGTCATCCAGAGCATTATAGGTATCCTTTGGGAAGAAAATAGGAAAAATATATTATTTCAATAATATATTATTATATCATTTCAATAATACTTCAGTATCAGCTCTTAAGAAAATCCCTGGCTCTGACTGCCAATCACTGATGGTGTCCTTTTTCTTTAAATTTTTGTATCTTTTAGCATAACAAAATAAATCTATAATCAGAAATTTTCATTATAGAAGGTCAAAAAGTTCAGTAATATATATTAATACTCATTAATAACAAAAATAAGAAGCAATCTG
>NW_012114799.1:235499-237628 GCF_000951035.1 Colobus angolensis palliatus
CTAGCTATGTGAGCCTAGGGAAGTTATCAAACTCTCTCTGCTCAGTTTACTGACCCATCAAGTGAAGACAATGAAAATAATTCATGAGGAATAAATACAGTTAACCAAACCTTATTGGCCCAATGGTGGACACATACTCAACCCCAAATAAATAACTGTGGTTTTCACTCAGGTGCTTTGACAAAACTAATGCCCAGAAATACTGGTTGACTTGCCCAAAACCATAGAGTCTAGAGAAATGAAAAATAAATTTTATTCAATAAGGGAAGGAGTCAAGAATGTTTTAAGTGGTTTCTAATGTTTAGAAAGCATAGGCCTTTGATGCTCGCAATGCCTTTAGAAGAAAGACATAAGAGGAATTATTCTCTCAGTCCTACAGGTGAAGAAGATGTGGCCACCGACAGAAGTCAAATAACTTGCGCACCATGTCTCCTAGACACAGAACTAACCTTCCCATTTCAGGTACTGTACACTGATTCATAGATATGCTCCTTCTCTACCTTGGTGGTTGGTTGGGCCTTAGAGAACAACACAGCTGAATGGTTCAGAGCATTGATGCTACTTAACCATGAGCCTGAGGAGAGCATGCAATCCTTATGGTCTATAAGGCCTTAGTCACTTTTCTACTTAAGAGATTTCACATTCTTAAATCTTTTAAATATAATAGGATCTTGGAGAAATTAAAAGCTAAAGAGTACAATGTGCAAACAAACTATTTTATCACAGATGTGGGTGACAGACACAAATTAAACAATTAGCAATACTGGTAATGGTAGAAAACCCAGATAACATTCAAACTCAAAGGAGAAGGGAAACCTATATACACACATAACTAGGTAATGTGTAATTTTTTCACTCACAAATTGAATAACACCAGAGACCAGACAGGTTTAAGCTTCTTGCTTTCAGATGCTGTTGATGAGAGCATGACAGTGATGGGCTAATGGCTTGGGTCATGAGCCCAATAATGAATGTTCAAGCTCATGAAAACTGGCATGGGTTACGACTGCACAAAACAGGATACCAAAGTGTTATCAACTGAAAGTCTAAATGAGATCAGCTTTTAAATTTTTTAACAACTCCATATGGCCAGTCAAATCAAAGAGAAAAGAGCTATGTATTGAACACTAGAGTTTCATTGACTGGAAATGAAAAGCAGAGAACTTTCTGTGAAAGCTGACACCATTCCCTAGGAAAGGTCTAGAACAATGTATCCACTGGCTTCCTAAAACAAGGAAACATTAAAACAGTAGCTTCAACTGTACCTTTATGATGACGTGGAGAAAAACTGATAAAATAATAGAATTGAAGTTGAACTTAGAGGTTACTTTTTAATAATTTCATATCCACTACATGAATCTCACTAATATATCTTTATCACATGATCACCCAACCTCTCTCTAACATTAGCAGAAATGGGGAACTCACTGTTTGTTGCCCAGCTTAACCAGAAGTTGGAAAACATCAAATGCCAGCTATATAAAGCTTTTATGGATTTTTTCTATTATACATATAAGTAAAAAAGTATAGATTCAATTTATCTCTGTGTTCTTGAACAAGTCACCTATTTGCTTTAAACTCAAGTTCTTCATTTATAAAATAAGCATATATCTACCTAAGTTAGAAAACTATAAACATTAGATATAATAAACTAAAAATGCATAGCATGGTGTCTGGCTTTAGTTGCCCCACTTACAAAACATAACTTACCATATAGAATCTTAGCCATTTAATGATAAGGAATGTTATCTCTAGAAATTTTTCTAGCTAAAGACATTTTAGAATGCACCTATATGTTTAATACTTGTTTATTCAATAGAAACCAGTGATTGTTATCCAAAGGTCTCAATGGCTCATTCAAATTGACTATATAACCAAGCTGATTAAGTAAATTTAGCCATTCATAACGAAACGCACAAACACACACACAAAAACATGACAAGCAAAGCAAGTTGAATTAAAAGGTTAATATGAAAATGTGGAGCTTGGGGACCAAGATAGCTGACCAGATGCAGCCAAGAAGCAACTCTCCTACCAAGAGAAACCAAAATATCTAGTGAACCATCATACCTCAAGCAGATCTTCTGGGAGAAAACTGAAAGTCCATAGAGAGGCAACACAGACACTGA
>NW_012114799.1:239093-240620 GCF_000951035.1 Colobus angolensis palliatus
AGAGGAGGGAACTTAGAGGACAAATAAATAGGTGCAGCAAACCACCATGGCACATGTATACCAATGTAACAAACCTGCACATTCTGCACACGTAACCCGGAACTTAAAGGAAAAAAAAAAAAAAAGAAAGAAAGAAAACGTGGCACATACATACCATGGAATACTATGCAGCCATAAAAAGAGCCAAATTATGCCATTTTACAAGAACATAGATACAGTTTGAGACATTATCCTATGCTAATTAATGCAGAAACAAAAAAACCAAAACTAAAAACCAAAACAAAAAACCAACACCACAAGTAAAGTGGGAACTAAACATTGGTTACCCATAGACATGAAGATGGGATCATTAGACACTGGTGGAAATCAGAGAGGGTAGGGAGGGAAGGAGGGAGACAAGGTTTGGAAAATTATCTATTGGGTACTATGCTCACTAACTGGGTGACATATTCAATCATACTGTAAAACTCAGTATCATACAATACACCCAAGTAACAACCTGGTATACCCAGGTAACAAATTGTACTCTTGAATCTAAAATAAAAGTTGACAAAAAAGAATACATTTTTTTAAAAATGAGAATATGCCCTAAGTTTCAGTTTCTTATTATGACTATCTGCAATGACCTCTTTTTTTACATGTAAAATCAATGATATAAGAATTACATTTTCTCAAAATATCTAAACATTCCAATAAAATGGAAACATTCATATGCAATTACAAAGAAAATATTTCCTTATTCTTATCTCTCTTTCCCTTAATATTGTTTTCCTTAAGTCTATGTGTTTTAAAAATTAATTTTTAAACATTGTTAAATGTCAGTTTCACGATAATACAAAAATTCACTTGAAGCATTTTGTCTACTCTAGTTTCTACCAAACATTAAACATGAAAGATGTGGCTTCTAGCCAGAACTCATTACTGAGTGAATCTGAGAGAAGTGGAAAAAACCTGTTTCTCAAGTTACTCGTGTATAAAAGAAAAATAATGCCTATCCTGCCTCCCTAAGAAGGGTTTTCCAAAAAATGCAAATAAATAGCATATGTAGAAGTGCCCTAGAAAAGTAGAAACATATATGTAAATTTTGACTTACTGCACATATATTAGGTTAATTCCTATTACTAATATCTCCCACTTCAATTCCTATTACTAATATCTTCCATTTCAACAAAATAGCTGACAATTATCAGAGCAACTATAAATTCTTGTGTTTCAAATTAAAAGTTAATACAGGGTTAATCTGCTAAATGAGATCAAAGTGTAACAATTACAGTAAAATAATCAAATATACATATTCTAATTACACGCCAATACTGAGTCATTCAACTTTATTTTCCACTACTTTTATACATATAGAGGCCTCCCCCACACATACACAGCATTTTCCTTACAGTTAAACTTACACACTACGCTAATTTCTGTGATTTTGTCATAACACATCCTTGTTCTCCAAACAATGCCCTCTTTCATCCCCTGGGCTCATCTGTCCTCTAGACTGAGACTGATTTTTATCTTTTCCATAAAGAC
>NW_012114799.1:245656-249177 GCF_000951035.1 Colobus angolensis palliatus
GGTATGTCATAATTTCAATAGCCTCCTATGTGTTTTTACTTTTTATTTGATTTTTAAAGTTTTAATCTTTATTGTAGATTTGGGGGTATATGTGTGGATTTGTTACAAGGTATAGAGTATAATACTGAGATTTGGACTTCTATTGATCCCAGTTACCCAAATAGTGAACATAATACCCAAAAGGAAGTTTTTCATGCCTTGTTCCCCTTCTCTGCTCCCCACCTTTGCAGTCACTAATATTGGTTGTTCCTGTCTTTATGTCTGCCTGTACTCAAGATTTAGCTCCCACTTATAAGTGAGAATGTGTGATATTTAGATTTGTTTCTGCATTAATTCATTTAGGATATTGGCTTCCTGCTGCATCCATGTTGCTGCAAAATACATGCTTTGGTTCATTTTTATGGCTGCACAGTATTCCACTGCATATATGTACCACATTTTCTTTATCCACTCCACCATTTTGGGGTACCTAGGTTGATTTCATGTCTTTGCTATTATGAATAGTGCTGCAAAGAACACGCAAATGTATGGGTCTTTTTGGTAGAACAATTTATTTTCCTTTGGGTATATACCCATTAATAAGATTGCTAGTCCAATGTTAGTTCTGCTGTAAGTTCTTTGAGGAATCTTCAAATTACCTTCCATAGTGGCTGAACTAATTTACATTTTAACCAACACCATATAGGCATTCACTTTTCTCCACAGCTTCACCAACATTTGTTATTTTTGACTTTAAAAAAAAAACCCTTTGGGGTTTAGGGTACTATTCAGGTTTGTTATATAGATAAATTGTATGTTGCAGAGGTTTGGATTAGTGAAAGAAAAAAGAATATAATAAACTACAGGAAATATTATGTCTCAATCTATTGGGAAAGAATGAAGTGAAACTGCTGTTATAAGAGTCCATGCCTCTTAAGTCTAATAGTCATTGCTGTGCTAAGAACATTCTATTCTCCCAGGTTCAGTAACCTCACGTTCCTCTCTGTACCTCCTTCTACAGATCTTTGGGAAAAAAGCACATGCAGAATAACAAAATTAATATTTGTCCAGCTTAATGTATCTACATTTTAACGAGAATTTTAGTAACCATTTGCTTGTTAGATTTGAATTTCAAACTAAAGTTTGAATATCCGTAGTTAGTATATAAAATTGCCATAGTATGAAACAGCTGAATGCTTGTTGAAAATTTAGAAAATATAGACAGAAAGGAAAAAAATAAAAACAACTCAATCACTCTAACAGAAATTTATTTAATATTTTGGCATATTGAACTCTAGTATTATTTTCTTTGTATATACAGGTATGTGTATGTATGTAATGCAATTGTGAATACACTATATATATACAATTCCATATTATGCTATTGTTAATTAATATATTATCTGCACATTTCAATGTCATTAATTTTTTAAATATTAATTTTTATGGCTGCTTAGCATTCCATTAAATAGAGGCAAATTGATGTATCTGACCATATACCTCATTGTGTGCATCTAGAATCTATGCAAGTTTTTGTCTTTATAAATTATGTTGCAAGAAAAATGCACGTTATCTTCAAGAGCCTCATGAATATAAATTCAACTCTATTGTATTAAACTATCAATTTGGTTGATGATTATAAAAAAATAACATTTTGGTCAAGAAGAGACAAAATAAGATAAAAATTAGATAATTTTGACTGGGGGCTGAATATAGGCCAAAGGGCAGGTAATAATGTCTTTGGAGTTAGAAATAGCTCCTTGTGCACTGTCAAACCCAATAACTTCTGCAGTTCAACCAAGTTAAGTTGATGGACAAAAATTGCAGTATGATAAATTCGTGTCAAACAAACAAGCAAAAAACAATATAGATGTATTTTTTAGTTTTCCTATTTATGGTTCTCCTAATTATTATAAATATTATTGATATTATTTATAATATTATCATTGTAAATAATTGTAAAATATTGATATTATTTACAGAATTTTTGTAAACATTATTGATATTATTTACAATAATGTCTCTTGTTTTTCATACAGGCTACAAGAGTGACTTTTCACTGCCTCTTCAATATCCTGCATATATTATGAGAATGAGACTTCCCAGCACATTTAATAAGAAATGTCAGGTGTTCAGAGCATCTCTAAAATCAGTTACATGAACCTCTACCATGAAGATCCACAAGACTACAGACCTTGACTTTTCATTTATAATTTTTCTTTCTTTTCTTTTTTAACATTTTACCTATTATCTTCACTTTTTACATATTTTTACTCACTTACTTTGTCTTATGCTTCTAGCTATAGCACTAATATCCTCACTCTGAATGAAGAAACCAGGCCTTCAGAGGCTTAAATAACTTGCTGAAAGGCCATGATTTACCTTGATTTAATGAGTCTCCCATTTCCACATATTATACTGTCACACATTACAAAGACAGCAGGTTAAAATATCTGTGTTGGAATCTCATGGAACAAGCGAGTTTATTTTTTTCCAACCTGAGTCCAATAAGATCAACATAAAACCCAAAGCCTCACATATTATCACTTATCACAGCATGTCATTTTTCAAAAGAAATGTGAAACAACTTCCATCCCATTATATATACAACTGTTCTCGTTATGATAATGAAACTATTTGTGGAGCGCTCATTGAGTACTGATAGTTATTCCTCATGGTTTATTGTCTCCTAGGGAAGGACTGTGCTAAGAGTGGTGTTGTCTTACTACAGCCAGTTGGTGAAGGGTTCGCCACTGGTCCAGAACAGGGAAGTTTAAATGTGGGTACACTTTAAAAACTTTAATAGCAATTTGATATTGCTGCAAGTTCATAACAAATGGTAAGTGGACTAATATTGCTGAGCAGGTGTTGTCAAACTCATGGGGTGGGCAAATGACACACTAGCTGCACAGTAAAATCTCACTATATGATGGTATGTCTGTCTCCTGAAACCCAGATGTATTTAAAATTTACAACACATTTTTTGATCAAATGGTAACTTTAATGGCTTACACTCTACCAGATAAATTTTGGAACTGTCTACTGACACAGAGTAGAAGAAAAGATTTAAAAATATAATACGCTTGATTCATTTTATATAATAGCTCAAAATGAATATCCTGATATTGCTAAAGTTGCAATATACCCATGTAACAAACCTGAACATGCACCCCCAAATCTAAAATAAAAAGTTAAAATAATAAAAAAAACTAAGTAAACACACACATTTATTGAAAAAAAAATTGAGAAAAACAAAATAAGTAAAAAGAAAGGGATGATCTGGAGAAAATCACTGTTACACAATAGACAGTGTGATATCACATACTATGAATGCTGTTTTGAAGTCACTTTGTTCATTTTTCTAGAACATGATCAAGTCAATAAACGTGTGTATAAACTCTAGTTTTAGTGACTGTATAAGTTACCACCATATGAATGTACCTGGGGTAATAAACATATTATTGTAGTATTCAACATGAACAAATTGTGTTGGGACTCAGAAAATGATACCTCGAAGTATGGCATGGTGGTATGCTGAGTAC
>NW_012114799.1:250076-318302 GCF_000951035.1 Colobus angolensis palliatus
GGATGAAATGCTACACAGGGAGGCCAAGAAGGACCTGAACAGGTAAGACTTGCTGGGTTTCTCCCTCATTTTATTATCATTAGAGTATAACCTTTTTGTCCAGTCACACTTCAATACACTGTCCATGCTTTATTTAACCTAAGCATACAAATGGACAGTTTTCCCCAGGCCTTTGATTCTTCATTTCTAAAGTCTTCCAAGTGACATAAAACTTTGATTAAATAAGTTTGTTATGCTTTTCTCTTCTTAACTGGTCTTTCGTTACAGCAGTGTCGGCTGTGACCTTTATGACGGGTGAGGAAGGCTATTATACCTTTCCACCCTACAACAGCAATGAGGTCTGTTAAAATGAGATTGTCAGGGAGGCACTTGATAAATATGTTAGATATGAGAATGACACATCAGAGCAAAACAACGAAAGAGGTCAAGTGTTATACTTAAGCATAATGATTAAAGCAGCCTCTGCCTTTTATTAGGTGTGTGTTCAGATAAGTTTCTGAGTTAAGTCTCAGTTTTCTGGGGTTAACTTTAATATCATATGCAGTCCTATGAAATATGTACATAAAGCATCGATCACAGAGCCTCAATAGAAGGCACTCAATGTTAGATCTTTCTTTGGTGATCAATTGATTATCAAATGTGTGTGGTTAGATGAATAACTTCAAATAACATGGATTTTCAAATTTCAAGGTGATCTCCCTAGAATGAAGATGCTATAAAAATGTAGATTTCAAAGATATGAGCAGACTTGGGGTAAGGCCATTGTTAAGCTAACCATGAACAGGGGCACCCATCCGAGGCTTCAGTGATGTTCTCAGATACATATTTTTGAGACCAGCATAACGAATGGCATCGCCTCACTATAACCTACACATGTCAGGGCCGTCTAGACTCCCTCCTTCCCCTTGACCAATAATGCATTAAGCATTTCCGTGATGACCTCCAAGAATTGAATGATGCTTCCAAATAAGCTTAGCTTGAACTCCTTCAAGTGACTTATGTACTAAGAAAACCAGTTGAGACATCACTTGAGAATAAAGAAAAAGCTCACATGTTACATTTAGATATAATTGTTGATAACGAGGCCAAGGTTACACATCCTACTCATATATTTCCCACTGAATTTCCAGGCTATGTGAAGAATATGTAAATAGGCCAAGTATCTAGTACTTGCCAGAAAGATCTGGGTTGGATAAAAGCACAAATCCACTCCTGTACTTAAAAAGTAACTCAGTGCACACAATCTACAGACAGTGAGAAGGTCCTTCGATGGTATTTATCAAGACTGCATGCTTTCAGAGCTCATGTTCTGTTTATTGCAATTTAAAGAGATGTCCTTATGGCAAACCCTTTATAAAAATTATATATTTAGGTATTACTTAGAACATTATAATAACACTGCAGCTTTGTCCCAGGATGCCTTCTCAGGATCAAATTTAATCAATGATTAATAAAGAAAATACTCAAAAAACGATAAACTCCAAATATATTATTTTGGTAACCTATGATGTAGAAGAGTAGAATCTGTGTCCTAGATATTGAAATATGGCTTAATTTAGCATGCAGTTCACTACTTAAATATCTGTCCTGTCCTTTGGAGCTTCAATATCACAGTGTCAGCTATACACAGGAGTAAATGCCTCTAAATAGTCCAAGCTAACCTGAGAAGGGAGATGAGACCTGTAATTTTTCATGCTTTCCAAAGTCAAAGACCACAAAATTTCTATAATTTGTCCAAAAACATGGTGAATAAAACAAGATTATTCGGCATTTCAAATCTAACAACTCATAACACTACTGTTAAAAAAATTCTAGCAACTTTCATTTTGTCATTTCTCTCAATAGAAAATATTTGCTACAGAATAAACAGGTGATTGGCATAATTGTAATCACACATTAGAAGAATTATCTGTGAGAGATTTGCATATTTGGACAATGTTTGGTGATAATACATCTTTTTAATTAGCCTCCTTTAGCCACAGCATTCATTATAGTGTACATGTGAAATAATCATAGTGCAAAGCCAAAATATGTCTAGCCTCAAATTTATAAACAATTCAAAATAAAATACACAGATTTGTTAAGAAAAATGCTACCTTGTGTTCTTCACACGTAATATCATTACCACAATACACATTTATCTTCCAACTGATTTCAATTAAAATTTCAGTTCATGTGTAAATGAGACTGCACATCAATTAAAATCATTCATTCATTTATTCAAAACACAGATCTGGAGTGTCTACAGATCTCCAAGAGACATATCAGTGTCAAGTAAACACATGCGATTTGGCCTTTGCCCTCATGGGTTAAATTACATTCTTTTTATAGCTCCCATAAATTAAGGCTTAATTCACCAGCATAAATACACTTAATTAGAGTCAGAGAGAAGAAGGAATGGACTGTAAATATGATGATCTTTATTAGATACAAGGGCAAGTCTCCTTTCATCTATTATACAAATATTACACTCTATGCCTTGCAAAAAAGCAAAGATATTATGCCCAAATAAAGTGAAGGGGAAAGATTAACAGCTATCCAACCATAATGATTAGTATGGTTGGGCAAATTAGAATATTCAAAGGATTAAAAACTGATTTTCTTTTCACCAACACCTTATGCCCTTATTATCTTCCATAAAGACAAAGCAAAGTCCATGAAGCCACTCAGTGATTTTATTTTCTTATTTTTATGTCAGAGATTGACTTAACAGAACCTAAGGAGTCCCACTTGCCAGGCGAGAAAAGAAATAAAGTACCATATATTTCCAAGTTATTTCCAAGTCATTTCAACTTTGCATAGAGTCTACTAGTTCGTAACACTTAAGCTTAAAAAGAAAAGCCACAGAGAAAAACAAAAACCAATCATATTGTCAAATTTGAAGCACTTAACATTTCTATGTACTAGCTCCCAAAACGTACACTGTCAAACTAAGAAAAATGATCTAGGGACGTGCTAGAAATGTAATACATCCTTAAAGTCATATAACTAATGATCATGAGAGCAGCAGACACAAAACTGTCAACCCAATGTTTGTCAAATAATTTATTGACGCCCTATCTTAGGAATTGATTTGCTCTCACAAGAACCAAGGTTTTAATTTGAATAATAACCATGTAATCTTTGAAGCATACTTTCAATTAAAATATTAACTACATATATCTTTTTTTTTTTAGATGGAGTCTCAATCTGTCACCCAGGCTGGAGTGCAGTGGTGCGATCTTGGCTCCCGGGTTCAAGCGATTCTACTGCCTTCGACTCCCAAAGTGCTGGGATTACAGGCAAGAGCCACTGTGCTCAGCTTACAAATATCGTTTTTAAAAATTTTCATTATACGGAACTCAAAATGAATACAATGTTTAAAAAGATGGACACTTACCATTGATCCATCGAGCCTCTGGATCGTGAAGCACAAAGTCTTTCCTAAAGAGGTCTTCTAAAGACAATCTGGTTTCTGACGAATTTGTGAGCTCATCTAAAATAAAGGAAATTCTAAATTAGATGCCTATCTTATGCTTGTTTTTTAAAAGGAACAAATTACAAAATTTGGAATATTTGCTCTAAAAAATATATTAACTAGATAACAATATAAAGTGACCATTTTGACACGTTTTTTGGCATTTGAACTTTGTTTAATGACTTTTTAAATAAATGAAACTATTTTTACTATTAAAATTGTCTTGATCTGGTACAAATTTAATAGAGCAATCCCATGTTAGGTATTAGTAATATAATACGAAAGCAGTTAAGAATTCCTGCTGTATATTGTACCCCAAAAGGCAGATTTTCTACCATTTAACTATAATTCAGTCGCTTATTTTCTGAACTCATGTTGACATATTGTTTCATTGGAAATGTACAGTTTTATTGTAAAAACCAAAGATGGTAGACTTGAGGGACTTAAATATGTGTGACTAAACTCTGAAGTCAGAAAGAAGTTCACCAAGGAAATAGAATAATTACCTACTTCCACCAAAAAATTAGTACTCAACAAATACAAAGTAGATTTGACTTAAATGTAAAGTTTAAATAATAAAATACTAGAATATTAATGATAACACATACATTTTATACTACTCTTCAATAGATAAGTTAGGTGTATTCCTCTTTCTACATTACAAAATATAAGAAATGAAAAGATAACAGGGCTTGAATACTAAAATCAGGCATCACAAACACCCTTTTACATGCAAGAGGCTATAGATAGGAATATTGCATTTTCTTTGCAAAATAATAGCGTTGTTTATTTGCTGTATAAATTCATCTTTGTGACTTTTCAGCTATGACCTTCACTTTGGTTGAAAATAAAATGTCAAGGATATATACTAACCTCATTAGATTTTAGTTTTAAAAGGTTCAGCACTTATTACAGCAAGAGCTTTGCTTTTTTCCAGCTGAAAAGCTGGGGCAAAGAGTCAATAACTTCAAATGCAATTCCTTTTCACATAAATCAATCATGTATTTAACCCATAAAATAACTGCCAAGAAAAATTTGAAAAAAATATTATAGTAACAATAGTGAGTATTGTTTGATTATAATTTTAGCATAAGACATAGTGATTGTATAGAGATTTGCAAAATGAAATGCTGTTAGGTGATGATAAATACTTGATCATTTGCCTGGCAGTCTGAAACACCAGAATTTCTTAATTCATTCACAAATTTTCCAGTTTCATTCAAAAAATTTCAAGGCACCAAGTGAAGTATTGTAAAGGAAAGGAGACATATCTCTGTCCTGTCCTGAGGGGTTTGCACATGCTTAACAAAAAATATAACAGATGTCAGGCCGGGCACAGTGGGTCATGCCTGTAATCCCAGCACTTTGGGAGTCCAAGGTGGGTGGATCACTTGAGGTCAGGAGTTCAAGACCAGCCTAGCCAACATGGTGAAACTCCATCTCAACCAAATTATATAAAACAACAAATTAGCCTGGCGTGGTGGTACACATCTGAGGTCCAGCTACTTGGGAGGCTGAGGTGGGAGAATTGCTTGAACCCAGGAGGCAGAGGTTGCAGTGACATAACACCACACCACTACACTCCAGCCTGAGAGACAGGGTGAGACTTTGTCTCAAAAAGCAAATTATATATATATATACACACACACACACACACACATACAGACACACACACACACACACACACATAATAGATGTCAGTATAAGGATAGAGAGTGCTAAATGAGTTTGGAAAAAGGAAATGTCTCACGAAAAAAATCAGACAAGGCCTTACTTAAATATAAAATGACCAACTCTCAATAATTCCTGGGTAAGAATGCAAAATGGTACAGTCACTTTGGAAAATAATCTGGCATTTTCTTATAAAACTAAACAAATTATTTTCATACCATCCAGTAATCATGCTCCTTGGTATTTACCCAAAAGGAGTTAAAAACGTATTAACACAGAAAAATCTACACACAGATGTTTGTAGCAGCTTTTTAAACAATCGCCAAAATTTGAAAGCAACCAAGATGTCATTCACTAGGTGAATGGCTAAATAACCTAGATAAACTGGTTATTATTCTGTGCTAAAAAATGAGCTATCAAGTCATGAAAAGATAGGGAGGAAACTTAAATACATATTATGAAGTGAAAGAAGCCAACAAGAAAAGGCTACACAGTATATAATTTCAACTACATGACATTTTGAAAAAGCAAAATTATAGAGATAGTAAAAATATCAGTGGTTGCTAGGAATTGCGAGGTAAGGAATGAGCAGGTGAACATAGAGAATTTTTAGGGTGGTGAAGTTATTCCACATGATTCTACAATTGTGGATAAATGTCCTTATTTACTTGTCCAAACCCATAGAACACAATCCACTGGAGAGTGAATCCAAACCGACTTTGGGTGATAATGATGTGGCAATATAGGTTCATCAGTGATAGCAAATGCGCCACTCTAGGGGTGGGGGATGTTGATAATGGGGGAAGCTATGCATATATGAGGCACAGGGGGATCGGGGGAAGAGAATATGGGAAATTCCTTTCCTGTACCTTTTACTCAATTTTGCTGTGAATATAAAATTTCTCTGAAAAATAATCTATTAGCAAATAAATAAATAAATAAACAAAAAACCCTGGGTACTACAGGTTTCAAAAGGCAGAGAAAGGGAATACTAGGGGTAGGAGAAGGAGGAAGAACATTTGAGATAAAATCTGGAATTCAGCTTCCATCATAAAAGTATGGGATTTTAATCAGATGAGCTAATTTTATTAGGGTTTCAGAAATATATTTAGTCTATGAAGTATCTCAATAAAACCAAGGTTTGACATAAATTTCAAAATTTTTAAATTTCCCTATCACATAAATTTACCATTATTTGTCTAATCAGATCCCTTCCATTTTTAGAGAATTATATTTTTTACCATCTAAATTTGATAAACGTTGACCTATTTGATACAATAAATGTACATAGGTAAAGGTGGGAGGTAGGCACGTGCTTATTTCAGTGAGAGAGATAATGCTAACACAAACTATTAAATAAACGATCCTTATCTATTACATTTAAAATAGTAACTGTATTGCATATAAATATCTTTTATATGTATGCATCTGTTTGTCTTCTAAAAATATTTAGTTTCTTCCTAACAAGTTCCACATATTTCATTTACATTTTTAAGAAGATGTTAATTTAAGAAAAGGCTGTAAGTCCACCACATCAAATAATCTTATTTTCAAATACATTTTAAAAAAATATTTTGGTAATTTTCAAACATGGTATCTTTCATGTGAGCTTTAAAATCATATTACAACTCATTCAAATAGAAATTTTATTAAAATAACACTATATATATTATACACATATACACAACAGTGTAAACTGGAAAATTTAAAACATTTCACAGTAAGGCTTTTCATTCAGAAATATTCCATCCTCATTTTATGTACATTAACACTATTTTATCTTTGATTTTTCATATAAGTCCTTTACCCTTCCAACTGAATTTAGTGCAAAGTATATATAGTTTGTTACTGTAAACAGAATATTTCCCATTCTCATTCTAAATTATTTTTATACCCATAAGGTTAATGATTACACCATATCACATTTTCTTCGATATTTCAATTATGAATTTTTATTTTCTACATATTAAATTATAGCATCTGTAAAAATATTATTTTTTATTTCTTTTCCAAAGTTTAAGCAAATAATTATACTATGTATGCATTTGCTTCCCAGGTAATTGAAGATTCATATGAAGTTGCAAGAAATATTACAGAGAAATTCTGTGTACCCTTCATTTAGTTTCTCTCAATGACAAGTAACATCCGGCATATAATATCATGAAAAGAAACTGATATTGACATACTCCATCAACCTTACTCAATTTCCCCAGTTTTACATGTATTCATTTATTCACGTGCATTCTTGTGTATTTAGTTCTATGCAACTGCATCACATGTGACCAGCACCAGAGTCAAGAACAGTCCCGTCACTAGGATTTCTTGTGCCACCCTTTTATTAATAGTCCCCCCACCCAATCCCTTGGCAATCAACCACTACTCTGTTCTCCATCTTTAAAATTCTGTAATTTTAAGAATGCTATATAATCAGAATCATACCATACCTAAGCTTTTGGATTGACTTTTATCACTCAGAATAATTCCCTTGAGATCCATTCAAGTCTTTAACTGTATCAATAATCTATTCCTTTTGATGGCTGAGTAATATTCCAGGGCATTGATATACCATTCTTTAACTCTTCACTTATTGAAGAACATTTGAGTTATTGTTATTTCTGGTTTGGGGATATTATAAATGAAGTTACTAAAAACATTTGTTTATAGATTTTTGTACAAACATAAATTTTCTTTTATCCAAGACAAATGCCCAAATATGAAGTTGCTGAGTCAAATGTAAACACATTACAGTTTTATTTAAAAATTCCATATGCTTTTTTACCATAGTTGTATCATTTTACATTCTCACTAGCAATGTATAAATGATCTAGTTTCTCTGCATCCTTGGCAGCATTTGATGTCATTTAAAAAAATGACTATTCTTATATATATATAGTGATATCCCCTTGTGGTTTAATTTGCATTTCTCTAATAGCTAATGAGGTTGAACATCATTTAATGTGTTTATTTATGATCCCCATACAGTCTTCAGTGAAATATCTGTTCATGTCATTCGTCCATTTTCTAACTGAATTATTTTGTTGGTGTGTTTGTTTAACTGCTGCATTTGAAGAGTTCTTCGTCTATTCTAAATACAAATCCTTTCTCAGATACGTGAATTTCAAATATTTCCCTCCAGTCTGTAACTTGTCTTTTCACCCTCTTTAGAAAATGTTTTGTGGAGAAAAAGGTATCAATGTTTGTGAGGTCCAGGTAATCAATTTTTCCTTTTATGAAACATGCTTTTGTTGTCAAGTCTAACAATGTTTCGCCTATTTCCTGGTCTTGAAACTTTCTCCTATGGTTTTTCCTAAGAAATGTTACAGTTTTATATTTCACATATTAGTCCCTGTTCTATTTTGAGTTGCTTTTTGTATATGTTTTCACATGGCATGAGGCTTAATATGAAGTTTTGTTTGTTGGTTGGTTTATTTTGTTTTGTGTCTATGGATGACTAATTGTTCCAACTTCGTTTTTGAAAAGCATTTGTTTAATTCTAGTGAATTATTTCATTAGCTTGAATGTGAAAAATGATATTGATCTGGGCAAGGTGGCTCATATCTATAATCCCAGCTGCTTGGGAGGCTGAGGCAGGAGGATTAGTTGAGTTTAGGAGTTAGTTCAAGGTTAAAGTGAGCTATGACTGTGCCACTGCACCACTGCATTCCAGCCTGGGCAAGAGAGTGAGACCTAATCCCTAAAACTAAAAACAATTAATTAAAAAAACACAAAACAATGCTAAATGATCACCGTGTCAGCGACATTCCTGTCTTTTTTTCCATTATGAAATAATCATTATTTCTTTCCAGACTCTTATACAAACATATTATTTTCTTTAATACATTGATATAAAAATTACATAAATAAAATCTCCTGTTTACAACCACCCTATATGTCTGTAACAAAATCCAACCATATTGAATTCTTATTTTTATACTATTACATTAATATGTTAAACTTTTATTTAAATGTTTACATCTGTTAATAAATAAAATTACACAGTCCTTTGTTTTCTATTCTGTATTATATTGATCACTTAGCACATTAACACATTTATCAAATATTTTTGAAGTTGTATTTATTTTCTGTTATAGAAAAATTTACTAATTTTAATAATAAGAATATTTTTTAACTCCAATTGCCCCTGGAACTTATTCTAAAACCAGCCCTTCAAAGTAATTCAAATTCAAACACTTGTAAATAAATCTTCTGTTTAAACAATAATGAGGAGAGATTATGTAATTTAAGAATTAATTCATTTGACTTTATTGAATACTGAGAATACTATATACTTTATTCATTTCTTTGTTTTTTTCTTCTTCTGTGTTGCTTTCTTTGTTCCTTTCCTTAAATTTTCCTCAGCTGCCTACCTTGAGGTCTCTTGAATTTTTCATTCCTAGAATAAAGACTCCTTCCTCACACATATAATGAATAATTAAGCTTCTCTTTTAATAGCCTCTAAGGCTAACTTCTATCCCCTATCTTTTTTTTTTTTATTTTTTTATTTTTATGAGCAGGCTTCCCCCCATCTCATCATAATCATTTGGGTTGCTCATCCTTTGCAACCAATCCTCTCACTTCTGAATGTCCCGCAAACCCTACTGGGTATTAGTATCCTCATTTCACAGAGAAACAGGCTCGGCAATGTCGACAAACACCACATAACTAGTAAGTGGCAGAGCTGAAACTTGAACCTGCATCTCTCTGACTTTAGGTTTTCTTCAGTAAACTATACTGTCTCCCAAAAATAAGTTTTCTTTCCTTTTCTCTTTAATAATGTATTAATAGCATTTTTCACAAGACAATATACAATCTTATAAAAATATTTTAAGAATATTCTTATTTCCTTTTAGCCACAAGAAATAGCTGAAATCCAATTCTTTAGTGTAAGCCCCTCTGGCCCTTACTAGTCTCCCATTCTGCCTCAACTTGCCCAGGAAGGTAATATTAGCATAATCTCTTTTCTCAAAGAGACAAATGTCACAGCATTCACAAAAATGTAGGATTTTTTTTTTTTTTGGCTTTTTTCAAGACAATTGTCTGCAATATGACTTAAATTCCAAGCTTACCCTCTGCGTGTTGTTACAGGCAATTTATAGTTGCAACAGGACTCAGTCATCAGCAAACATTTATTACTCACATTGCAACCTAATTTAGCAGGAACTTGATTTATGTTAGAATCAGACCCAGGGAGAATCACCTAGAGAAATCTTGCTATTTGATACATTTAAATAATTTTCTCTTTATTTTTACCTAACAAACAGAGAAATCTGGATGTCAATCATTCATCTCAATCGCTCACACTGAGCAATGAGAAGGCAGTTCAGAAGAAAAGTATTAGACTGTAAATCATTTTAAGAGACGTTCTTTCATATAAAGCTCCTTTCTTATTAATCTTTAGAGAAAGAAATTCTAAAATCAATACTTAGTCCCTAATGTAAAGAAAATATTGCTAAAATTTAATATTCACCTCTTATAGGCTGTTCTCTTTACTAGCAAGGTATTTGAGAACATATCTCATCTCTAGTGATTCTGCAACAAAACATAAGGCACAATTCTATATATATATATATATAGAGAGAGAGAGAGAGAGAGAATATACAGGTATGAAAGTCTGAAAACCTAATATATGTTAATAGTTGCTATTAAAAGTGTAAATATTTGTTAACCCTATCAGATACTATAATTATGAATAGTGACACAAAAATCCAAATAAATTCATGGTTTAACAATTCGCAAGTATTTAGAGACCTGGAAGCAGAATCCTTAATGGTTAAATAGTTACAAGGTAATGTAGAATCTTAACTAAAAAGTTTAGCTTTGACAATACGAATGTGGCAACAGAACTGAAATTGAATAATTCACGCCATGTTCTTTTCTCTGCTCTATTTGGTCATTTAAGATCATAGACTGCTATGGGTATTTCTGTTCTTTCTTCCAAAAATCCAATCTTCCTTTTAAATGGCCTTTTGAAATGAGTTGGCTGCATAATCTTAGAAGAAAAAAAAGAAAGTTCTTCAGCATTCAACTGAAGAAAAGCTAATTTATGACTTTAAGTTCTTGGTTCCTCTTTGCTGAAAATAATTGTGTTAGTTTTATCTAGTTTATTCTTGATATCAGAGGTTCAGAAATATTTCTTTAATTTAAATCCGATTCAAAATAATTTCCTATTAAAACAGAAATAGAAAGAAAAATCTAATCAAGTAGTTATTTAAAATTTCCCACAAGAAGAACAAGCCATTTTCCTTTCTACTCACATGAATCTCCCTTAGCTGGGTTTTCCCAGTACCACCACCTCCATTCCCAAGGCTGTAGTTTAAATATTTATTCTTAATCATTTTCTTCATTTTCCCTGGTTGGTGTCATATGGGATAGTCTTCTAGTGCATTTCCATTTTAAACATTACTGAATAGCTCATTGAAAAAATATCACTTTACCCCTCCTTGCACAGCCAGATGAAACTATAGAATGCAAATCACAATAGTCAAAATTAAATTCTAGATTTTTGAAAATATCTGCTGTTGATTTGTACATTCTCTAACTTGTCAGCAGATCCTAAGATTTTGTTTTAGTACTTAACATCTGAAATATAAATTCTATTCTTATCTTCTTTTTAAAATATCCCTTCTTTTCTTTCCCTACAATGGTGAAATTTTAGGCAGCAGATGAAATATTGTTTAAATTTATGTCATTTGAGATCAGGATAAGATCACAAACTTGTTTTTTAATGTTTCCTAATTTATCACCTAGAAAATGAACAACAGTTTCTTCTTTTCTACTTAAGAAATTTACAATTTTTAAGGTAAATTAAAAAAATAAATATCAATAGTTAATTTGTATAGTAGTTAATATGGTTTGGCTATGTCCCTACCCAAATCTCATTTTGAACTGTAACTCCCACAATTCCCATGTGTCATGAGAGGAACCCAGTGGGAGATGATTGAAATATGGGGGTGGGTCTTTCCTGCACTGTTCTCATGATACTGAATGAGTCTCATGAGATCTGATGGTTTTAAAAATGGGAGTTTCCCTGCACAAGCTTTCTTTTTGCCTCCTGTCATCCTCGTAAGATGTGACTTTCTCTTCCTTGTCTTCCACCATGATTGTGAGGCCTTCCCAGCCATGTAGAACTGTAAGTCCAATAAACCTCTTTCTTTTGTAAATTCCCCAGTATCAGGTATATCTTTATCGGCAGCGTGAAAATGAACTAATACAGTAGTGGAACAGAAAAAAATAAAAAGATATATCCTGGTATATTTTGCATAGATTTTTGGGGTTATATTTTGTTTTGTGTTTTACATTAAAGAAGATTTATATAGAAGACGCTAGGCAAATTACTTAGCTCATTTAATTTCAGCCATTGTCTTTATTATTATCAAAATGCAAAATGTATAGGGCCACATAAAACACCTTCACATTGTTCAATTTCAGACACACAAAAAATGCTTTTCATTCTCTTGACATATGTGTCTTTCATAGTCGTTCTCTTCAGCCAAAATGTTTCTACATGTATTCTCAGATTTACCTTTAGAAACACAATATGAAGTTGTTTCTTTATAGTTACAGGAAAAATATAGTAAAATGTAAAATTCACCCAGAAGTCTCTTTTCAGAAGTGTATTTAACTACGCTGACTTTATAAGTTTCAAAATCAGAAAAATAATAATCTATAATTTAAGCTCTTTAATGAAAAAACCAAATAGCTGTCACTTAGTATTGTGAAATGTAATTCACCCATTCAAGCAAAAGTCAAAAAGGAAAAAGTCACACTACATCTGTTTTACAGTCCCAGGAAATCACCTTTGTTCTTCTTGGCATATGAGGGATTTCCTTCTATATCTCTATCTTTTGCCTTTTCTTACTCTTTCAACTCTCTTGGTGCAGCAATAGCTAGGTTTCTTGAAGAAAAAAAAAGAGTCTGGTCAATTCCTGATCAATTCTACTAATTAGAATTACTTTTGACTCAGATTATCTCTGTATCTTACAAAGCCTAATAATACATACTCCTTAACTTATTTTCCTTCCTGGGTCAGATAATCATCCACTGAATGTTCTTTCCTATCTGAGTATATTTCCAAAATGAGACTTTTGTGCAGAAAACCGTATTTTAATTATAAATACATTTTTAAAATTCAACATGGGGTAAGAAATTAAGACCAAACTGTGCCTATATTAAATAGAATGGGGAGGACAGTAGACAAATAAAATATTATTTATTATCTGCTTCTTTCTTTTTTCTCACCAAACTCTGCTCTTTTCTCAACAAATACAGAAATAATATTTAGGAAATTCATACTGAATATATAAAACAAAAGCATAAACTGCAAGAAGTTTACCTCCTACGATGCCTTCACCTTCCCTGCAGTGCCCAGCACACTGTAATAAATCTAATCTCTGCTTCTGTTTTCTCAAAAGGGGATAAGCAATGATGCTTCAAAAACAGTGATCAGAGTTAGCAGGTCATATTTTAGTCCTAATTCAGCCCTTCACTAGCAGGTATCTCCTTGGTTAGATCATTCCACTTATTTATGCATCATTTTTTGCATTTGTAAAGACGAAGGGTTGGACTAAACCACACTATATCCAACAGGGTTCTAAGGACTCTAGTGAACTCTTTCAGGACAGAGAAGAGATGAAGGAATGACAGAGGTTATGTGATTAGACCTCTTCAACCAGAATGGTGCTGCTTTGGCATGTTTAGTTCTTTGTATAGAATTTTATTTGAAGCATTACGCATACATACTTGCACACACACAAAACACGTACAAACACACATGATGAGCTGCACACTAGCTTGCATCTCTTAGGATTCTTGAATTTCTGGTATATTTTATACTAGCTCTTTCATTTTCAGCAGCTACTCAAAGTGCTCATCAAATAAGAAATGTACTTTTTGGTTCTGAAGGACTATTATTAAATTTTACTTCAAACTTATCATCCCTTGAGTACATAAGTCAAGAGCTTTCTGATTTACTCGTAGTTTTAATTAGCCAAATTAGTCAATCATTCAAAATGCTAATCATTCTCAACCCTCTTTCCGAGACCGTTTTCAAATTAACATCTCCTGAATATGAGTAAAGAATCTAAATATGAGAAATGTATGAAGGCTTTCCACATTAGAAGAAGTAAAGAACACTTACACACTGTGATACATACACATGTGTACACACATACAGCCTGAAATGATGTCATCCTTTTACCCTAAAGTGATACGGCAGCTCTAAAAAGTCATAGATTTAAGTTCCTCCTTCACATATGCTGCTTGCTTCTGTCACATTACCATGACCAAATTTTTATTCCATGTCTTTATTACCGTACACCAGAGGATTCCGGTGTATGGTTGTGGATTTCAGGAAGACAGGTGTCACAGAAGTCAAAACTGTATTCATAATAACCCAAAGACATTATTGTCCTTGTCAATGGGTTGAAAGTTTCACTTGTGATGCAAAAGCAATGGATGATAAAACTCCAGGCACCCTTTCACGAGTCGACACTGTGACATCGAACAATCATCATTATATTCTTTATGGCCATATAGCCTCAATTTAAAAATAAACCCAGTTTCAGTTCAGAAGTAGTGAAAAATATTAATTGTACTCAATCTTGACTCTCAACATCTTTTTTGATATTTGTGTGGTGCAGTATGTCAAAAAAAAATAAAATAACACCAGCACATATGAAATATGATGGTTATCTCATGGAAAAGCGTATGAGCAGTTGCTTGAGTTATGAGCTAAATTCACCACGTTGTTTTTCATAGAACATTACTTTTAATGGAAAGAATGAGTAATAAATTATAATTATTCAGATTTAAGTGTTTGACAGATGTTTTTCTTCAAAATGAAGTAAACTTTTTCTTCACAAAACTCACAATTGGCTGTATTTGTTACAAACAATAAAATTCAAGCTTTCATGCAACAAAATGAATTTTAGAAAACTGATATTCTCCATCTTGAGTTTGAACATTTCTCAATAATTCTCTAGTGAGCTTTTTCTAGTAAAATCACCAGTGAAATTAATCATGATTTTTAACAACTGTACAATCACATGTCACTAAATGACAGGGGTATGTTCTGAGAAATGTGTCATTAGGCAACTTCATGGTTGTGCAAACACTGTAGAATATACTTACACAAGCCCAGATATGAAAGCCTACTGGGTATCCATGCTGTAAGATACAGCCCATTACTCCTAGACTACAAACCTGTACTGACTGTTAATGCACTGAATACTGTAGGCAATTGTAACAAAATGGTAACTATTTGTGTATCTAAACATAGAAAATGTATAGTAAAAATACGGTATAAATGATAAAAAGAATAGTACACCTGGATAGGGCACTTCAAGAACGGAGCTGGTAGGATTGGAAGTTACTCTGAGTTAGTGAGTGAGTGATGGGTGAATGTGAATGTCTAAGATGCTATTGTACACTATTATAGACTTTATAAGTATTGCACAGTCTACATTAAATGTATAATTTTTTCTTTCTTTAATAGTAGATTAACCTTAGCTTCCTGTAACTGTACTTTATCAATGCTTTTCATCTTTGACACTTTTGTAATAATATTTAGCTTAAAAATACAAACTCATTTCATAACTGGACACAAATATTTTCCTTCTTTATGTCATTATTGCATAACCTTTGCCTATCTTTTTTTTTTTTACTTTTAAGAAATAAAGACATAAACACACACACATTAGCCTAGGCCTACACAGGGTCAGTATCATCAATATCACTGTCTTCCACCTTCATATCCTATTCCACTGAAAGGTCTTCAGGGTAAATAACATGCATGGAGCTGACATCTCCTATGATAATCATGCCTTCTTCTGAAATACCTCCTGAACAACCTTTCTGAGGCTGTTATACTGTTAACTTATGTTTTAATAAGTAGAAGGAATGCATGGTAAAATAATAAAAGTGTAGTATATTAAATACATAATCCAGTAATACAGTAGTCTATTATCATTATTAAGTATTATGTATCATATGTAATTCTATGTGATATAATTTTACAGAACAGGCAACACAGTAGGTTTATTTATGCCAGCATCACCCCAAACACCCGAGTAATGCATCACACTACTATGACCTTACTACGGCTACGTCACTAGGTGATAAGAAATTTATAGCTGAATTATAATCAGATGGGACCACCAAAATATACGAAGTCTGTCATTGATCTAAAAGACATTATAATGTGCATGACTGTATAATAAGCTCCACTGACATTTGGAAGACCTGCATAACTCAATGAGCTAATATTTTACAAATGACCAATTCATATTACAGAAGCAGATGTGGGTAAGAGTCTTTCAACGTGTTAAGATGAACCAATGGACTTTAATGCAGCAGATTATTAAAATATTATTCAGATTTTACACTGTGATTAAGCTTCAAGCATCTATCGCTTATCTAGTTTTCAAGAAGTAACAGCAAAAAACCCCTACAATTACCTGAAATAGCTATTAACATACATATTCTAACTACGTGTGTTTATGAGGTCAGAATTTCTACATATACCTCAACCAAAACAACGCATTGCAGAAGAATTAACAGAGGAGCAGATATGAGAATTCTGCCATCTTCCTCTGAGTTAGACATTACATATATTTGCAAAAATGTAAAACAACACCATTTATTTTGCTTTGTTTTGAAAAACATAACTGTTTTCATTTTATGTTATTTATATTTATATATAATTGTTTTATTATTGTCATCTTAAATAAATTAATACATATTTTATTTGGAATCTCAGAATTTATTTGCAATGTCTAATTTTACAAATGGTGATATATGCAATTCAAATACCCCAAAGCATTTTTGGGTCCGCAATACTTTGTTAGAGTACACTACACTAAGTTCTACTGCATGTACTTTATTGTGTATTTTACAAGTTTATGTTTTTCCATATTTCAAACCGCCAGGGTTATAATAAATATTATTCAAGTCTCAAAAGATATTGACTTTCTTTTCTATTTGGTAATATCATCAGCTTTAATAACCTTATTCTATTGTATTATTATTTAGTACTTCATTATCAAGAACTTTCACTAAAACAATTCTCTGACATTTTTATTGCAAGAGTGGATAACCGGATAAATTTGTCACTGGTCAATACATGTATACTCATTTTATTGCGCTTTGCTCAATTACACTTTGCAGACATTGTTTTTTACAACCTGAAGGGTTGTGGCAGCCTGTTGTCAAGGAAGCCTATTGACACCATTTTTCTGATAGCATGCAGTCACGTCATGTCTCTGTGTCAAACTTTGGCAATTCTCACAATCTTCCGAACTTCATTATTATTATATCTGTTACAGTGATCTATAATCAGGGATTTCTGATACCACTATTGTAGAGGAGCCATGAACCATGCCCATATAAGAGCGTAATGTTGTGTTCGAATTGTGACATCAACCAACTGATCCCCTGTCTCTCTCTCTCTCTTCAGGCCCCTCTATTCCCTGAGACATAACGATATTGAAATTAGGGCAACAGTAGCCTCTAAGTATTCCAGTGAAAGGAAGAGTCAAATATCTCTCACTTTAAATCCAAAACTAAAATCAATTAAGCTTAGTGAAGAAGGCACATCAAAAGCTTAGGTAGGCTGAAAGCTAAGCCTCTCGCTCCAAACGGTTAGCCAGGAAAAGTTCTTAAGGGAAATTAAAAGTGCTAATCTGGTGAACACACAAATGATAGCAAAACAAAACAGTCTTATTGTTGATATGGAGAAAGTTTTTGTAGTCTAGATAGAAGATCAAACTAGCCACACCTTTCCCTTAAACCAAAGCCTAATCTAGAGTAAGGTCCTAACTCTCTTCAATTCTGTGAAGGCTGAGAGAGATGAGAAGGCTGCAGAAGAAAACTTTGAAGCAAAGAGAGATTAGTTCATGAGGTTTAAGGGAAGACCCTATTTCCATAACATCAAAGTGCAAGATGAAGCAGCAAGTGCTGATGTAGAAACTGCAGCCCGTTACCAAGAAGTTGTAGCTAGGATCATTGATGAAGGTGGCTACACTAAACAAGAGATTTTCAATGTAGACAAGACAAAACAGCCTGCTATTGTAAGAAGATACTATCTAGAACTTTTTTTTTTTTTTTTTTTTGAGACAGAGTCTCACGCTGTCACCCAGGCTGGAGTGCAATGGTGCGATCTCAGCTCCCTGTAACCTTCACCTCCCAGGTTCAAGTAATTCTCCTGCCTCAGACTCCCAAGTAGCTGGGACTATAGGCACGTGCCACCCTGCCTGGCCAATTTTTGTATTTTTAGTAGAGACGGGTTTTCATCGTGTTAGCCAGGATGGTCTTGATCTATCTAGGACTTTCATAGCTAGAGAGGAAAAGTCAATGTCTGGTTTCAAAACTTCTAAGGAGAGGCTGACTCTCCTATTAGAGGTTAATGCAGCTGGTGACATTCAGTGGAAGTCAAGCTCATTTACTATCCTCAAAACCCTAGGGCCCTTAAGAATTATGCTAAAGTTACTCAGCTTGTGCTTTATAAATGAAACAAGAAAGCCTGGCTGACAAAACTTGGATACAGCATGGTTTACTAAATATTTTAAATACACTAGTGAGATTTATTGCTCATAAAAATATTCCTTTTAAAATATCACTGCTCATTGACAATACACCTGGTTATCCAAGAGCCCTGATGAAGAGGTACATCAATATTAATGGTTGCTTTCATGCCTGCTAACACAACATCCATTCTTCAGGCTACGAATCAAGAAGTAATTTTGATTTTCCAATGTTGGTAATTAAGAATTGCATGTGGTAAGGTTGCCATAGATACTGATTCTTCCGAAGGATCTGGGCAAAGTGAATCAAAAATCTTCTGGAAAGAATTCATATTTCTAGATGCCATTAAGAACATTTGTAATTTATGTGAAAAGGTCAAAATATCAACATTAACAGGAGTTTGGAAGAAGTTGATTCCAAGCAGCACTGATAACTTCCAGAGGTTCAAGACTTCAGGGCAGGAAATAACTGCAGATGCGGTAGAAGCAGCAAGAGAATTCGAATTAAAAGTGGAACATGAAGATGAAACTGAACTGTGGCAATCTCAAAATAGAACAAGGAGTTCTATTGAATGAACAAGGAGTTTTTTCTTACGAATGAAGAGAAAGGAGTAGTTTCTTGACACGGAATCTACTCCTAGATACCATACTGTAGACACTGTTGACATGACAACAAAGGATTTAGAATATTACATAAACTTAGCTGATAAAAAAGTAGGATTTGAGAGGAGCAACTCCCATTTTGCAAGAAGGTCTACTGTGGAGAACATGGTCTCAAACAGCTCTGCATGCTATGGAGAAAATTCTGTGAAAGGAAGTGCTAGTCACTGTGGCCGACTTCATTTCTGTCTTATTTTAAGAAATTGGCACACTCATGCCCACCTTCAGCAACACCACCTTGCTCAGTTATCAGTCATCAACATCAATGCAAGACCCTGTACCAACAAAAAGATTATGATGTGTGGAAGGCTCAGATCATCAAATAGAATTTTTTAACAGCAAAGCAATTTTTGTTTAAGTTCTGTTCAATTTTCTAACACATGATGCAATTGCACACTTAATAAACCACAAACACTAAAAATATAACTTTTACATGCAGTGGGAAACCAAAAAAATTGCATGATTTTCTTTATTGGGATAGTTGTTTAATAGCAGTGCTCTGAAACTAAACCTGCAATATTACAATGTATGCCTGGATTTATTGAGAACTTAGTTGTAATGGAAACTATTATGAATGATATAATAAAGTAGAAAGCAGTGTAGGTGGTAAAGATATAAACCTTATGCTGGGCTTCAAATATAATAAGGAATCCAGGTTTATCACAATAAAAGAGGCAGGAAGGAAAGATTAAGGTAGACTTGTAAATGGGTTGGCTAAGTGCTTAAGTGTGAAACACAGAGCTAATCTGAAAAGGTATTTTACCCTCTCTGTTTTTTGTTTCTCCTACCCTCCACACCCCACCATAGCCACATTTGCCTCCTAATATTCAAGAAAATATTTATAAACCAAAAAATCAAGCAAAACAGAATAATCAAACAGAAAACCCTAGCCAAACACAACCTAAAGAACAGACTTCAGAGAATACACATGGTGAATAATAGTGATTTTTCAAAAATAGTTTAAAAGATTCTACCAAAGAAAACACAAATAGCTACAGTCTACAGCAAGAAACAAAAGCCAACCCAGAAAAGGAAGAAAAATCTGATTATAAGAGTTCCACATTGTAATATTCAAAATGTACACTTTTCAATCAGAAATTGTAAAGCATCCAAAGAAATAAGAAAGTATCGTCCATTCGCAGATGTTAACAGAAACTGCTGCTGGGGAGGCACAGACATTTTACTCAATAAAGAATGACTTTAAATCAATTGTCTTCAATATGCTCACAGAGCTAAAGGAAATCATGAATAAAGAGCTAAAGGAAACCAGAATAACAATGTATGAAAAAAGTAGAAAATATCCATAAAGAGATAAAAAATATTAAACACGTACATGCACAGAAATTCTGGAGCTTAAAAGTATAAGAACTTACATACAAACTCAGTAGAAGAATAAAACAGCAGATTTGAGCAGGCAGAAGAAAGAACCAGTGAAAAAAATGATAGATCTATTAAAATTACTGGTATAGAGAGCAGAAAGAAAAAAGAATGAAGGAAAATGAGCAAAGCCTAAGACACATTTATAACACCATCACACATAGCAACATAAAATAATGGAAATCACAAGAGGAGAGAGAGGAAAAGGGCAGAAAGAGTATTGAAAGAAATGATGGCCAACAGCTTGCTAAATTTGGCAAAAGATATGGGACTATATATTCAAGAAGATCAACAAACTAAAAAAAAAAAAAACAACACACACACACTAAAAAATACATTCTGAGACACATTATAATCAAATATTCAGAAGATAAGAACAAAGACATGATCTTGCAAGCAGCAAAAGAAAACTCTCTTAATACATATAAGGGATTCACAATAAGTTTAACAGGAGATTTCTCAGCAATAAATATAGAGACAAGAAGAAGGTGGAACAACATTTTTAAAGAAAAGAGCTTCCTTCCTTTCTTTCTTTATTATTTTTACTATTATTATTATTATTATTTTGCGATGGGATTTCACTCTTGTTGCCCAGGCTGGAGTGCAATGGCACAATCTCAGCTCACTGCAGCCTCCGCCTCCTGGGTTCAAGTGATTCTCCGGCCTCAGTCTCTCAAGGAGCTGAGATTACAGGCTGCCACCACCAGACCCAGCTAATTTTTTGCATTTTTCATAGAGACAGGGCTTTGCCATGTTGGCCAGGCTGGTCTCAAACTCCTGGTCTCAGGTGATCCTCCCGCCTCAGCCTTCCAAAGTGCTGGGATTACAGGTGTGAGCCACTGCTCCCAGCCAAGAAGAGCTTTCAAACAAAAATTCTGTATCTAGCAAAATCATCACTCAAATGAAGGAGAAACCAAGATATTCTCTGATAAACAAAAGCTGAGGAAAGCTGAGGGAGTTTGCAATAAGTAGAACCACCCTCCAAAAATGTTAAAGGGAGTACTTGAGCATGACGTGGAAAAATATTAGACACTCTAGTAATGATAACTCCCTAGGTAGATAGAAAAGGCCGTCTTATTGTATGTTCGGCTTGTGACTCATCTTTATACTTCTTATATTATTTAAAAGAAAAGTGTATAATAATAATTATAAATAGATTAATGGTCACACAATATATATATAGATGTAATTTGTGACAAAAACAATATTGTAAGGGTGAAGTTGTATGAAAACAGAGTTTGTGTCTGTGATTGAAGATAAGTTAAAATTAATTCGAACTAAATTGTTATAAATTTAAACCATGAATTACAATAACCAACATAACCATAAGAAAAAAAATTGCAAGAGGAAATGAGAAGAGATCAAAGAAGGACACTATAAAAATAAATTAAACACAAAATAAGGCAGCATTGAAGTACTTAAAGAAAACAATAAGTTAAAGGACAAATAGAAAATAAATGGAACAATGAAACAACTACTTCATTTTAAGAAATTAAATGTAAATAAATGTAATTTTCCATTCAAAAGGCTGCAAATGGCAAAATGGATTTTTAAAATTCACTTTCTTTCTAAAGATGTGAAAAATATATTCTTTATATTTTTATAGAAAAATATAGAAAAATATATTCTTTATAAACTGTAACCAAGAAGAGCAGAATTTGTTATCCCCATATCAGAAAAATTAGACTTTAAGTCAAAAATTGTTATAAGAAATGATACTATATATTGAAAAATGGTCATTAAATAGATAAAATAATAATCAGATATGTATGAAATAATAGAGGTGCAAATTACACGCTACGGTTTGAGTGACTGTGTTCCCCTTCCAAATTCATATTGAAATGTAATCCCCAAACCAAGAGTATTGAGAAGTGTGAACTTTGAGAGGTAATGATTAGGGCCCTACCATTGTGAATGGAAACAATAGCTTTATAAAACAGCTTGGGATTGAAGGGAAGGCTGTCTTTTCCTTCTGTTCCTTCTGCCATATGAGAATGCAGTGTTCCTTCCCTCTGGAGAGTGCAGCAAAAAGGTGTCATCTTGAAAGCAGAGAGCAGCCCCCTCCAGACACCAGTCCTGCCAGAACCTTGATCTTGGACTTTCCAGCTTGCAGAACTGAGAAATAAATTACTATTGTTTATATCACCCAGTCGGTGGTATTTTGTTATAGCAGCACAAATGAACTAGACATTATATGATGTAAACAAGTTTCTAGAAAAACACAAACTACCAAACTTATTCAAGAAGAAATTAAAAAACCTGAACAGATCAATAATGAGTAAGTTACAAAATCATGAATCAAAAACCTTCCTAACAATAAAAAGGCTATAACCAGATGACTTCACTTGTGAATTCTAACATTTAGAATAGTTAACACTCATCCCTCTCAAACTCTTCCCAAAATTGTACAAGAAAAGATTACTTACTATCTCATTCTGTGAGGTTAAAATTACTTTGATATGAAAGCTAGACAAAGATAGCACAAGAAAAGAAACCAACAGATCGATATATCTTATAAATACAGATGCAAAAATCCTTAAAGTATATTAGAAAACTGAATTCTTCAGCATATGAAGAGGCTTATACACCATGAACAAGTGGGTTTTATTCCAGGAGTGTAAGAGTGGCTCAACAAAAGAAAATCAATGTAATACAACATAAAATAGAAAAGGGAGGAAAACAAATGATCATTTCAATTTATTGATACAATGTATTTGACAATATCCAACACTCCTTATAAAAATAGTTTAAGAGCTAGAAATAAAAAGAATCTTCCTCAATAATGTAAAGAATTTTTATCTAAACAAACTAAGATTACTCAATGAAGAAAGACTGAAAACTTTCCACCTATGATGGAATAAGATGAGAATAACCACTTTTACCATTGTTATCTAACATTGCACTGCAAATTCTAGCCAGAGTAACTAGACAAGAAAAAGAACTAACAGATAGTTGATTTGGACATGAAGAAGTACAGTTATCTCTGTTCACAAATGGCATGATCCTCTATACATAGAAAATCTCAAAGAATCTACAATAAGCTACTAAACCTAACAGATGATTTCAGCAAAGTTGAAGAATATGAGATTAACACTCAAAAATCAGTTGTGTTTCTGTATACCAACAATGATTAATCAGAAAAGAATATTAAGATTCTATTTACAGTATCATATAGAATAAAATAATTAGCAATGAACTTAACCAAGTGTAAAAGACTTTTACACTATAAACTACAAAATGTTGATTTTTGTTTTATTTAAATTATTTCAAGAACGTAAAGACATTCTATATTTATGAGTTGGAACACTAATATTTCTAAGATGGTAATATCACCTAAAGCAAATACAGACTCAATGCAATTACTATTAAAATTCCAACTGACTTTCTTGCAGAAATAAAAAAGCTAATTCTCAAATGTATATGGAACTGTGATGGGCTCTTCATAGCAAAGCAATATATGTATTTTTAAAGTGTAACAGTCACACCTCCAGATTTCAAACACTTCCACAAAGCTGCAGTAATCAAAACAATGCAGTACCAGCATGAGGATAAATATAGAGATGAATGAAGTAAAATTGTAAGCCCAGAAATAAGTCATATATCTATAACCAAAAACAATCAACAAGGGTCACACTATCATAATTGGGAAAGAACAATCTCTTCAGGGAAATGGTGCTTGGTGAAATGATTGTTCACATGCAAAAATTAAAGTTAGACTCCCTAACTCACACTATATAACAAATTAACTCAAAATGGATCAATGACCAATGTAGATAAATTAAAACCATAAACTTATTTTAAAAACTGAAAAGATAGATCTTTGTGACCTTGGATTCAGTAATGTATTCTTAGATATGATATCAAAAGCATAAGCAATGAAAAAATAAGTAAATGAAGAACTTTGTGCACCAAAAGAAACTATTATGAAAGTAAAGAGACAAACTACATTATAGAAAAAAGTATATGAAAATATATTTCTGACAAGAGATTAATATCTAGAATAAAGAATAAAGAACTCCTACAACTCACTATCAGTAAAACCAGCAAGTCCCTTAAAATGGGCAACAGGCTTAGATAGACATATCTTTAAAGAAGATATATAAATGGCCAATAAACACATGAGAAGATGCTCAGTTATTATTGTTAATTATTAGGGAAATGCAAATTAAAACCAAATGAGATACTACTTCATATCTCTTGAATGCCCATAAATGAAAAAAAAAGAGAAAAGAACAAGTGTTTGTAAGCATTTGGAGAAACTGGAACACATGAATATTTCTGTTGGGAACGTAAGATGGTTCAGTTGCTATGGCAAATAGTTCTTCAGACATTTAAACAAAGAATTACTATATGACCTAGCAATTCCATTCCTAGGTATATAACCTCAAAAAACTAAAAACATGGACTCAAACAAATATACACAGGTTCTCAGTAGCACAATCTGTGGAACATGCATACAATGGATTGCTATGAGCCATAAAAAGGAATGAAACACTGTTATAAGTGACTTGGTGGATGCACTTCTAAAACATGAAAAGTGAAAGACAGGCACTAAAGGTCACATATTATTTGATTCCATTTATGTGAAATATCTAGAAAAAGTAAATCTGCAGAGAATGGAAGTAGATTGGTGATTGCCAGGGGATGAGGGAGTTGGGATATGAGGAGCAACTGCTTAATCCCAAAAGGTAACTCTACCTTTTGGGATGATGAAAATGTTTTGGAACTAGATAGGAGACTCTTTTTGACAGAGTTATGCTGTCTTGCCCAGGCTGGAGTGCAGTGGCATGATCATGGCTCACTACAGCCTCAACTTCTCAGTCTCAAGCAATCCTCCTGCCTCCTGAGCAGCATGTCCCAACACACCTGGCTAATTGTTTTAAAACACTTAGTTGAGATGGGGTCTCACTATGTGACCCAGTATGGTTTTGCATTCCTAGGCTCAAGTGATCCTCCTGCCTTGGCCTCCCCAAGTGCTGGGATTACAGGCATGAGCCACCAAACCCCATCATAACTCTCTCTTTTATGGAAACCAGACTTCTCAGAGACCAGGCTATCTAATCATACATTAGAGGCCAGAATATCACATTTCTAAATCAAATTTCTATTAGGAAGAAGCAAATAACATATATGACAAAATATTAAAGTTGTGCAATGACATAATTTTATATAATGTGGTTTAGGATAGAAAATGTGAATTTATATTTTATCGTGGGTATTTGAGGTTCTGAAAAATTATGAAACCAGAAATAAAAATACATACAGAATTGACACTTATGATTTTCAACTTCCCACTTCTGTCACTTCCTCCCTTTCTGCCCCTTGTCCAAATTTTTACACCTCCATCCTCAGTTGAAGTCTTTCTCTGCTATGCCTTCCCTTTTAGAAATACACAGAATTACTTTACTAATTACAAAACTCATGGGAAAGGATAAAGGGAAATTTATTTTTCTAAAATATTTTTTGCCCCTATCTTCCATGGGTGCAAGAATATGTCTTAACTTATATTACAAGGATTATGACACATGCCAAAGCCAAAAGTGCCTGAGATAGTGATCCAGCATCTCTGATTTTTGGTTGTGTGAAATTAGTCAATTTCCTTCAACTTGTAAGACTCAAATGAATACTCTAGAATGTAAATAGATGAATAGTATCAACGCAATATTAGTGATGTGAGAAAAAATAAAATAGTACATGTAAAGCACTTAGTACAACATCTGGCAAAAGAAGGTATACATAAATGTTAATAAGGTCTCTTCTGACTCTTGTAAAACTAAACACATTATAATGTAAACCAAATTCATCATTTATCTGATTGGACACTCTAACATTATGAGGGTAACTAAGGGAATCAAATGTGGCTTAAATATAGAAATGAAACTTTAAAGGAAAGACAAAAAAGTAACTACTTTTATTCCACTAATGCCAGAGAAAATTATTTTTTATTCAACATCAGAGATAAATCTATTTTGAAAGGCAACAACAATCCATATTATCCAGGGGGAAACTGTTAGAATCTGTCATTGTTTTCTCTGCAGCCTGATTATGCCTGGGTAATGCTACACTGAAATCCGTTTTCAATCTGTGCTGTTCTTGAAAAAAACAAGCAGAGACACATTAGATTATGTCTATCAATACAACACATCTCCTGTCTTAATTCAACAAAATAAACAATTTTCATCTTGGTTGATGCCAATGTTTACAAGTAGTGCAAATCTAAAAATGTGTAAAACATTATTTTCCCCTCATAAAGCATAATGGGGATAGTTTAATCATTGCTTTGACATTTTAAAATACAGGTCAGGTGCTTAAATGACACCTATTAAACTATAGATGCCAAGATACTGTTTGCAATATAGTACAACATAACATTTTAACTAACTATACCAGGAGCTGTCATTTTGTTAGAGCAAAATAGTAACTAGAGTGAATTCACTTTGAGCTTTTGCAGAACAATAACAGATCAGCTGTCATCAGTTCAATAAAGTCCTTAATTTTGTTAAATGCTTTCTAGGAAATGAGTTTTACGTGTGTGTGTGTGTGTGTGTGTGCGCGCGCGCATGTGCAGGCATATGAATCTTTTTAAAGCCCTCTTTCAAACGGTCAAGTCTTTTTTTTAATCTGGTGTCTTAACAATAGGAAAAGAGAGAATTCTTTACCTCAACATCATATTTGTAGGCACATAACAAGGCTAGGAGATGAATGCAAGTCGGTCTAATACCAAGGTCAATTTAATCACTCTATCTACTATACTTTCTCCACAAGCTAGCTGCTGAAGTCATCCAAAGCTGTTGACCTTAGCTGTGTTATGTAGAAAATTGCTCTACTTCCTTTAAACTGATGTGTTATAGGGTTAAATGAGATGATCGTGTGCACTGTACATTTAAGTTGATGTAAGAAAGGCATAGTTCCTTAAATGCTGTCTTGTAGTCTTTGGTTTCCTTTGTTGATTTTTCTGAATAGGGCTGCCTATGTTTCTCTAATTTCCTTCACTTCCTTAATTGTATGTTTTGACTTAAATGAACTAATTGAGCATAGTTTCATGGATATAATACAGATCTGATATTAAAGACTTATCTAACCATCAACATCACTGTGGCAGTATCAACCTGTGTAAGTTATTACCCAACATGGCGTATGAAATTAGTTTAAAATTCTTAATCTTACAGCTACTTCTAGAAGTGAAAATAAAGACATCTCTATTGCAGAACTGAAAAATTACTATTCAATTCTTGTTTAACTGAGATCAAGCCGACCTCTCATGATTCCTACATCAATGCTTGGTTTCTTTCATACTCTGATAAACCTGCAAAGACCATCCACCATGCACACCTAAAAAGTGTACTAAAGGAATGAATCCCACTATTGTAACAGAGGGTAACTGAGAAGTTTCCAAAAGAAACAAGAGCTAGAGCTAACAATGAAGACCACATTTTGGTGCTTTCCCATTTTATCCTTAGTCAGCCATTACAGATAATCAGTGTGATGATTCTGTCTTGATATTGACTGATTACAGACACAGTCAAAGGGCAACAGGTCATTGTTGCTGAAGAACTGTGAAGTATACACAGTTCTCAGGTGGCTCTTTCAATATGGCAGATGGATTAAAGAGCCTGATGACTATCCTATATCAAATGCATTTTGACTCATAAAATATGCACCTTTGTTCTTAAAACAGGCCAAAATTTGTAATTGTATTCTGCACAAAATGTTCTCCCAAGTATAGTCCTTCTCATTCCACATATTAAATGTAAAAATAAGATCGCAAAGTAGATGCATAGCTTTACTAGACTGATTTCCACAACTTTAAGCATGAATGTACTCTCACATATTTGTAGAGTATAATTATTGATCTTATAGTTAACATATTCTCAAAATAAATGTGGATAAATTCTTTTTCTTTAGACAAACTCAACAGAAAAAATAATGTAGGCTTCATCAATACATCTGAATAAGTCCACCCTGTAATTAAAAAAATGGAATGAATAATTTGTTCCTTTCAGAAATACTTATAAAATGAAATACTTGAATAGCCTATTCTTCAAAAATAGTTAGGACTTCTCTTCACACGGCAATGAAGAGTCTGATAATTTTAGAAATTAAGGCACATGTGTCAAATTACTTCTGTAATAAATTTGCAATCAAACCAAAATTACAATGAACATGGGTTTCTCTGGTTATAGGCATGCATTCCTTAGCACATACCTGCAAATTGTTATGCTATTTTGAGTAAAACAGTTTCTAAAACATTTATTTGACTAAATAACTTTTTGTATGCTTTCATCTTTGAAAACAACCCACTAAATATATGCTCATGGTAGAAAAATCTTAGTGAAAGAGTCCACCATATTTCATCTGTTGCTATATTTGTCACTAGACAAGGCATTATTATCATTGGTAGTTGTTATTAATATATTAGACAATAGACATTAGAGTTATAACACACTTCAAGAGATCACTTCACATTCTAGCAAACCAAAGATATCCTTGTCTTCAATGAAACACTGAAGCCATAGAAGTAAGTGACTAGTCCAGGGTTATATAATTATAAAAGCTATATGAATTTATGACTGCCACTCTTTTTTATTTTTTGAGATGGAGTCTCACTCTGTTGCCAGGCTGGAGTGCAGTGGTGCAATCTGGGCTCACTGCAACCTCTGCCTCCCAGGTTCAAGCAATTCTCCTGCCTCAGCCTCCCGAGTAGCTGGGACTACAGGCACATGCCACCACGTCTGGCTCATTTTTTGTATTTTTAGTAGAGATAGGGTTTCATCATGTTGGCCAGGATGGTCTCGAACTTCAAACCTCATGATCAACCCACCTCAGCCTCCTAAAGTGCTGGCATTACAGGCGTTAGCCACGGCATCCGGCTTGACTGTCATTCTTATTAGAAGAATTGTTCTAGAGGCAGGCCTTGTCCTAAAAGTCCCAGTGTCTTGTTGAAATTCCACGATCAGAAGCTTCCCCTCCTGACATAGATTTTTCTACTTGGTTGAAAGTTTCCACCTGCTTGACTGGTTCTACTTAGAAAGCTAGGCCTTGAGAACATATTGGTGGACAGAGGGAAGATCAGAAGGATGATGCTGTATTTTGAATTTCCAGCTGGAGGTTTTCTTTGTGGCTCTGTTTTAGCACAGCTGAGAGAACTCAAGCCTGAGGGTTAGAAGAGAAAGGCTTGGTGCAATTGGAGCACTGCAGCCTGACCACAGACATACACAGCCACAGACACATGCAAAATCAAGAGGGAACATGGCCTTGATGCATACTCTTGTTCTCACCCCCAAAGTTAAACAAACTCAGATATTTTTCCTGTCCGATGAGAGAGGCAAGACTAGATAATTTCTAAAAATGCTTCCAGGCTGAATACTGAAGTATTGAGCTGCAAACCATTAGTCTTCTGGCCTTATATATTACTCTAACATGTTTGGGTTGAGCCCACCATAAAGGCCATGTGACTGCACTGCCATTTTGCTGGGTCACAACTCAAATTTCTAACCACTGTTGTTACACTTGCCCACTTCATCAATTTATATAATCTTCTAGGCACTTGATGGCATTGAGTTTACAGAAAGCATAGAACACTCTCTGTATAAAGTAAGGCGTCTGCTTCCTACAGCAGTACCGTTTCCACCCCAGCATAATTATTTACTTTTTTATTTTTATAAAGTCCCTACCAATAATAATAGTGAAATCTGAAGACATTTGAACATGTGGTATGTGAAATGCACTTGGTAAACTGTAAATCGAAATAATAATTGTGGCCTGGGGGTGGTGGCTCATGATTGTAATCCCTGCACTTTGGGAGGCCTAGGCAAGATAATTGTTTGAAACCAGAAGTTGGAGGCCAGGCTGGACAACACAGAGAGACTCTATCTCTATAAAAATAAAAACAAAAAGTAACCAGGCATGGTGGTCCCAGCTACTCAGGAGGCTGAGGTGGGAGGATCACTTGAACTCAGAAGTTCAAGACTGCAATGAGCCATGATTGTACCACTGCAATCCAGCCTGAGCAACAGAGCGAGACTCCATCTCAAAACAAAACATACATACATACATATATCAATGCCACTTCTATTTGTATGATTAATATCATATGAAATTAAGTCTGGGTTGGGGGGCTGTGGGTGTTCTAAATATGTATATTTTCTAAATGTTTGCATTTGTGTAACCAGGGATTGGAGGTGAAAGACATAAAATAGCGGAAGTGCAGGGCCAACTACCGCAGCACCTAGAAGGTGGTAAGAACTCCGTATTACCTATGGGATGAATGAATGCATGAATAATTTCACCCTAGAAGACTAACTCCAGGTTAAATATTTTCCATTTGTCATAATTTTCCATTTGTCATAACTGAAATTGAAGTCACAAACATGTATATTCCTGAGAGGTTTTATACCTTTTCTGGGAAATATCCTTTATATAACACTACTTATCATGGTTTCTGGTGGTGAATAAGTACTGAATAATAGCAATAATCAAAGGAAAAGCAGTAGCAGTTCTAGGCACTGTGCTAAATAAACCCTTGGAATACATTATTTCATTTAACCTCCATAATAATACTGCAATGTTGGCACTAAATATTATACTTAAAATACAGATGAGTAAAGTGAGAGATAAGGTTAAATAACTTGCCAAATTGTACAAAACGAGTATATTACAGAGGCAGAACTCAAACTAAGGTATGTCATGCTTGCTTTTGCTTTAATAAATGAAAAAGTGCAGGAGAAAATGAACTCAATTATGGTTCATCACTGTGGTTTATACTGGGAAAAATTTAAAAGGGTTGAGCAGAGGAGGCTTAATTTAGTGAGCGGCTAACTCTATATGGCCTTTGTTTTATCAAACTCTCAAGGATGCCAAAGTATCACTATGGCCTCAGTGAGTAACAAGAAAACCTGAGAAAGTGAATCACTGGGCCAAGGATGCTAGAATCAGGATGAAAGAAAAGAGTTCAAGAGGAATACACAGGAATTGTGACATGAATACCTGCATCCGGCTAAGAGCCATCAATAGAAGGCCTCAATATCAACTCATTTATTTTTTATAATTATGTTAAACTTTTTATGTTTAAGTGAAACACCATGCTGAAACTCATCTTCGTGTAACAAAGATTCTTGGCATTGTGCAGCAACTTAGAGCCATCATATTGCTCAATTACATTGTACTGCAGATGTATGAATGAGGCAGTTAAGAAAAGGTGTCTGGGGAGAATGCTGGATAAGCCAACTTTTACCAGGGAATTTTTTCTTTCTTCTTTCCAATTACCTTTCTCTCCTCCTTCCTCCCTACTATCTCCCTTAATTTCTTTCTCAACCTCTCCACGTGTTAACTAATATCTAAAAACTGTATTTTTAGCAGTCTATACATTTCAAAGTCAATAGTTTTACAAAGATGGTATATTTCACAAAGTGTCTCACTGGAACAATTGACAATGCCATTTGTATAACTAGTCACCAAAATTACTTGACTAAATGACTCTGAAAAACAGTTATCGTTAATAGTATTTTGTACATCAGGAAATAAGTTCAGTGTGCTTAAGGGGCTCATAAAATAACAAAACTAAGACAAACTGAAGTGGAAATAAATAACATTCAACAACAGGCTATAATTTTAAAATATCAGTTGATTTTTGGATTCATTCAATCCTATCCCAGAAATGACTATTTTTCATAACACTGTATCATATGTGGGTGTTCAGTCTTTGAGAAAGACAGTTGGGTGGGTGGGTTGCAGCAACGTGCCAAATGTATCTGGAAGACAACTGGGGGAGGTTAAAAGTGATCCCCTTATCTCTGCCTTCCTTCTTAGTACCTACTAAAGACTAATAAATCTCCTGGGTATTGAAATAGTCCCCAGAAAGAAGCACAATGATAATTTCCATATTAGTATTAAACTCTTTAATCTGAAGAACACAGTCCATAAATCAGTGCAAGCTCAATTTGCAAAGGTTCTTTAGATAGGGTAGAAACTTAGAATGTAAAAACTTTAAGGAAAGGAAGGAAAAGAAGGCATAAGAAAGAGATGTCCAAATATAGAGGCTTAGATCACTCTCTTTCGATCTGATCTTCTTTTTCCATCAAATCCTCTCTTCCATTACCGTACAGTTGGGTTATCATCTATATATAGAAACTTCCAGATGCCACTCCCTCATCTTCAACCCACAATAAAAGTCAAATGTCTTCTGCATTTATCAAACTAACACATAGTAAGTCTGTAAGTGGCAATGGAGACCAAAAATCTCCTTGGCATTCTCAACTTACATATTTTACATTTTCAGCTTCCCCAAAATATCCTGCATGATATTTGAACTGCAGAATTATTGTGCCATTTGCAAAATGTCTGATTATGCCTTTTTTCCAAATTCCAACCCATGCTAATGTGCCCTAAGATACCACATATTGCTACCCTCTTAAGGCATTTGAATGTGAAATTATCATCCACAATACCATCATAAGAGAGGAATAAAGACAGATTACCTGGGGTTAAGAGGATGACTGACATAGTGATGAGTGAGCATACAACTAAAATCACCAGCAGAGCAATAGCAATTCCCTTCCAGTTTCTCTGTGGAGGGCTGTTACTTCCCAGTTCCTACCGAGATAGAAAAAAAAGTTTCATAATTATACATGCTCCAAGAGAAATGTATTCATAAAGGAATGATTCAGTGCATGGCACAATCACAGTTTGAAAGCTGATTAGAATCCATTTGCTCTTCGGTAGTTCATTTAATTATTCAAAAGTGCACGTATTATAAATGGCTATCTTTTGGGGGGCAATCTGATCTCTCTGTGAGATAAACCAGCAGAGTTTTATGCTTGCTATCCAAAATGTAGATGGTGTAAAAATGCACTGACTATAAACACCAGGATGATAGCCAAAGTACTCTGCAAAATAATTATGGAAATAGAGTGAGTCCATTTACATTTATTCTTGCTACAATGGGACCTACAATAAAGATGTAAATACAAATTTTCTTGAAGCACTATGGACTACTTTCTAACTGGATGGGGAAAAGATCAGAAATGGGAAAATCAGGCCGGGCGTGGTGGCTCATGCCTGTAATCCCAGCACTTTGGGAGGCCAAGACGGGTGGATTACGAGGTCAGGAGATCGAGATCATCCTGGCTAACACGGTGAAATCCTGTCTCTACTAAAAATACAAAAAAATTAGCCGGGTGTGGTGGCTGGCGCCTGTAGTCCCAGCTACTCGGGAGGCTGAGGCAGGAGAATGGCGGGAACCCGGGAGGCGGAGCTTGCAGTGAGCTGAGATCCGGCCACTGTACTCCAGCCTGGGCGACAGAGCGAGACTCCGTCTCAAAAAAAAAAAGAAAGAAATGGGAAAATCATTCAAAATGTCCCTCACTGCAGAGCAGCACACATTTGTTAACCAAATGGGTCTTTTTAAAACTCTTCTCCCACCACTCATAAAAACCGACAGGATGTAGTAACTAAATTAAATGAGTCCTTCTGTATCAGTGGTTAATGACACTTGCTGGGCAACATGCATGATATTGGCAAAAGGTATGGTTGATGAGGAAAATAAACTTGTACATCTCTCACAATGCATGTGGTAAAGCTATTCATTCCTCCAATGATCTGTGCTCTACTGTGTTTATTAGATATGTGTGGGCATAACTCACCAAAGCAAAGCACAGATCACATCGATTTGAAACGAATGTCAGCTTTTCTGTGCAATAGAGTTTATAAAACACTGAGCTTCTCGTTTTTTTTTTTCTTCCTACTCCATTTCCCACCTGCTTGTCATCCTTTCTCAACACAGCCTCTTCATTCAGAAATAGCTAACTGATTTGGTGATAAAGGATACAAAACATGAAGGTATCCAGCTCACAACATGTGCACAAATCACCCAAGAAGGCCATACAGACAGCAGCTTTGTTTTAAACAAACATAAACAGAATAGCAAACATTTAATAAATTGTACATGAGTTCCAGTGACTCACAGATTAAAACATTGATGCCAATATTCATATAGTTATTTTGGTATTGAATTGTGCCATAAACCCATCAGATTTAAAGAACTAGACTTTAAATAAATAAAAGAAGAAGCCATGCATAGAAGGCATTTTGTTGTTTGCTGTTTCCCTTCTCAGATAAATCACTCTAAGTTAGTCTTTCATTCTGATAAACCAAATCCAGGAGAGATCAATTCCACTTTTGCTTAAATGACTTGCAAAAATTTTCATCCATATTTTCCACGTAAATCAAGACAGTGGGTCCCCCAAATTATCAGCTTTAGAGAAGTGATATAAAGATGATCAATAGTTGTTTTGTGAACATAAACCCTTATCTGGAATGCAACGTTCTTGCAGGTTTCTAGGTGAGTTTCTTTGTCAGAATGTGTGTACTGTGATTATCGGTGATTCTCTATAATAATGCCCTACTTCGAGGCTACTCAGAAGGTAGAGTGACAGAACGAGAGAGGTTGCTGCTGTAAATCAAAGCCTACAGTGGTCTGAAAGTTGGGAAATACTCATGTCATGAACTGAGACAGTGAAAACAGGGGCAGTAACCAAAAGCAAATGAGCATCTGGGCCAAGAACCATAAATATTTCCCTATTTATTAACTCTAAGGGAAGCAAGCATGTATTATTGTTTCACAATGTAAGAAAAGGGAAAAAGAATAGAAATGTAGCAATTATAACTGACTTTTCAATTCAGTAAGAGAATCAAGAAAAAATTATAAACTGAAATTGACTGATTATGATCTTGATAGGCTGTCACTCCAACTCATGACAAACTATTTGAGAAATGACTTTTGACTGTACTTTTCAGTTTGTGACTATAATAAAACCATGTAATGTCTACCAGACATAGTCTAACAAAGACGAATAATAGCTTATATATATTATTATGTATCTGGTATTGAAATATTTTAGATTTGCAATCTCACATAATGCTCAAAATAATCATGTAAGATTAGTGTCATCTTCACAAATTTCCATATAAGAAAATGGGATTTGAAGAGATCAGTAACATATCCATTTATTGCTAATAAGTGAGAGAGCTGGAGTTCTAGTTCATAAAATCTGATTATAAAGATCACACTTAACCACTATAATGCCATTTGTAAAGATAAATATTTCTAGAACAAGTACATTAAAGAATCAATAAATCAGTAAGTTATTTGGACCCATACATAGCTGTACATCAATACCTTTTATTTGGGAAAATACACAGTAATATTTGGAATTCAGTAATGCTATCCTGAATTCAGTAATTTTTGCAAATAAATGTGTATTTTCCCAGTCACAACTGGCTATGGAAGTCCACCATTTAAAAAGCGGTAAAACAAATTTGAGTGAGACATATTTTTATGTTCATAAAGTAATGCACATAAGAATGTGTGGCTCCTCTGAAATGACTCATCAATGTTCAAGGCATATACAAGTCCCTGTTTGAAAACTGCTGACTTAATGAATGTAATATAATTCTCCCATTTCCATCCACCTTATATTCTATTACCATTACATTTCTAAAGCATGATGTTCCTTACGTTACTTTTTTCTCCAAAGTTCTTTAACATCCCTACGCTAACTAAAGAATCAAACACAAATGTGTGAGTCTAGAAAAAATAATTATCTATATCCATGCTCCCATTTCCCCAGCCAGCACAATCTACTTCTGAGAAAGAATCTTGTATTTCATGCTGCTCTGATTACCATTTCCTTACATTTGCCTCAGGTGCTTCAAACTTCACATCAACATTCCATTCCTAATTCTGTTCCATCCAATCCCTTTCATATGCATCCAGTTTTAGACACTGTCAGTCATTCAACATCCTGCTCAAGTGTCTCTTCTCTTGGGAGTTTCTCCTAATTATGCAAGCCACATATGATTTTCCTTTCTCTGGGAAAAAAAAAAAAAATGCCTAAAATACACTGTACCAGTAAGTTTGAATCCAGCTCTGCTACTTGAGAACTAGTAGTCTGCAAACACACTTCTAAATTATCCTGAGCCTCAATAGTTTTACCTGAACAACTGGAATAACAATGATAATTGTTTTTAAGTGTTGGAAGGATTAAAGGAAAATAACTCATAAAAAAACTTTTACCTAAGTATACAATAAGAAAGTTTACACTACGTGAACTGTTTGGAATGTTCTCCCTCAATACACTTGCACTCTTTCTCATCATTCGTAATATTATGAATGAACGACATCATCACCATCATAACCATGATGGTGAATGGTAGTGATGGTGTTGCTTAAAATCATGCATAAAGATCCATCATAACCCTGTTGGGTTTAAAGTTATTAACTCCTTACTGTAAGAATCACACCTCAGAAATTTTTATTTTTTTTAATTAAAAAAAAATGTTTTTAGAGAGAAGGTCTTGCTCTGTCACCCAGGCTGGAGTCCTGTGGTATAATCATAGCTCACTGAAACCTCAAACTCCTGGGCTCAAGTGATCTTCCTTCCTATGCCTTCTGAGTAGCTAGGACTACAGGCACAGTGCCTTCACCACTCAGTTTTGTTTTGTTTTTTTCTTTTTGTCAAGACAAGGTCTTCTATGTTGCCAAGGCTGGTCTCAAACTCCTGGCCTCAAGCAATCCTCCCATGTCAGCCTCCCAAAGTTCTGGGATTAAAACTATAAACCACTACACCCAGTCTTAGACAATTTTAGATTCCTTACATCAGTTAACAATCTCCCGTTCTCTTAATAGGTGCTTGGAAAGTAATTAACCAGTTAATTAAGTGGTGGTGAAAGTGATCCTAATTGACTTTGTTTTTGATGACTTTCTACCATCCAACATCAGAAAGTAATCAGTTCCACATGCCAGATCAACAGAACAGGTATGATCCTGGGCAGCAGCCTTAGACAAGGAACATGTTAGGAACTTGCAATATGGTCATCTGATGCTTTGGCCACACAACAAAGTGCGTATTGGATTATGATATCACAAGGAGGGGGTCTAGAAACTTAGGGACAAACATTAAATGATCCATATATGGTGCTACTTTTGTAAATGAGCCTTCCAGTGGATGGATGCATCAGTTGAAATGCTTGTGTTTGATGTCAGATCATATTAAATATTGTGATTGCCTAGAGACACATTAGTGCTATAGTCAAAACTAAACTGAGTCTGTAACCTAACTATTTACATTATATCTACCACCAACAAATTACTCATCATGCTTCAGAGAACAGTTTAGTTTACAAGACAAGGCTTACCATTATAAAGATAGTTTATCTAAGTTCAAGTTCATTTTTATTTGTTTAGGTGCAAGGAGAAAAATGCTGAGCATAATAAGTAGGAAAAATGCAAGGGTTATACACCATTTTATTTGGCAAAATAAAGAAAAAGTCTTAACCATCTGATTTGCTTTTCTTCATAAGGAAGGAAAGGATACCAAAATTTGTTTTTTAAAAACATGGTATTCCACTTGCACTTTCCTTTGGAAAACATCAATGTATTTATCTGTCATATGTACTCTGAAGAGAAATATAATCCATTTATATTGAAATAGTCTTAAAAAATGATATTTAGAGAAAATACAACGAAAAATCATTGCGATATTGAAATTATGTATCTAGATTCAATGTGGGTATGTTTTAACAAAAATAGATTTTCTCCAATCACCTGTCTACTTTCTAAGAAGCACAAGGAAGGTTCTTCAAAATATCTGTATTTCTGCTTGAAAAGATGTACTTAGGTTTTTTAACCCTAGAGTATTAACATTTTTTACATTGATTCTTAGTGTCTTTCTTAACACAATCATACCAATCACTCAAAAACTTATTCACTTTTCTTTTATCCCTTCCTATATCTACTAGTTTCAATATGTCTTCACATAGAATCTTAATGTTTTCTCAAAGAAGTTCAATAAAGTGCCTCAAAATTTAAAAAAAATTGGCGTGTCCTCGTCCATCAGTTCACATTCTGTAAAATAGCTCAAAAGTTTGAATGGTTTTTTACTTGTTTTATTTTACTGATGGTGTTTATATTTTCAACTCTAAATAATGTCAAATATGTAAAGGTTTGAAATAGTCCAAAGACATTTATACTGAATAATCTGAAAATATCCTAAAGAAAGTTAAAATATTTTTAAAGTTTCTATATTGTCTCATGATATTAGAGAAACAGCATTTAAGAGTTAAAACTTTAAAACATACACGGAATAAACTCCATCTTAAAGAAACATGCTCTTGCAACACACCTAACAAACGTTTAGCAAGCTCTGGCTTGAAAAGCATTGAGATATAGAAATTCAATTTAAATTTCCTTTAAATAATACCATTTATCATTTAACAAAATGTACTGGAGTGTGTTAAGGCTTGGAATACCATACAAGATGAAGCTTGGAATACAAATTAAAATAAGACCTGTTCCCAGTGAGCATAAAGTCTGAGGAAGAATTTTCTAGGTAACAATATAATACAAGGCTAAACAAATAAAGGTAAAAGAATAAGTCATAAAATTTTGCTATGGGAAATAAATAAGAAAAAATATTAATTTCCTTATACTGATATAAAACATTCACTTTGCACATTCAATCAACATCCTATAAAAAATGGTGCTGAATATGCTGGGATTGCATAACTATGAAAAATCTACAGTGGAAAAGGAATCAGAGGAGTTTTTTAAAAAGTAAGTAGAAAATGTGTATAAAAATAAACATGTAGGTATTTAGAAATTTCCACAAAGTGTTCATTTTTTTCCTTCTGGAAAAGATAATTGACAACATTTATAAGATATAATAGATTAATAAGCATAAAAGGAACTGAGATAATTTTCAAGGTGTTTCCAAAAGAAGCAGGCAAAATCTGATTTTGCCTCCAAGAAACAAATAACTTTTGAACTATTTAAAATATTTTATAACATATTGAAGGCAGAAAAAAGTTCTAAATTTTTATTAAGTTCATGTTGTCTGAACAGCATGTCTGAAAAAATACCACAAAAAGATAATTTAAATTCAATTTAAAGAAATAAATGCAATTATACTAAATAAAACTTTAGTCAATTGAATGTAAGAGTTTAGTATAAATAACAAATATTATGGACTACTGTCTAGTATGAGGAGAAACAGTCATGGTTTCCTACAAGACATTAGTTAATAATACCAATAAAGAAAATATAATCATGAAATCATTTCTCATATTTAATTTGCACTTAATACTTACTCTGCCTATTGCTTCTTAAAATTGCTCATTGTTCTCACGCCATTCAGTTTCTTCATTTATCCTTCTTCTATGATTAGAGAACTCTATGCTAAGTAAAGAAATTTTTTTATAACTTATTACAAGTTACACATTTCTCAAAATTATGCTCTTTATAGGTTTATGCTGTTGACCTACATAAGGTTAAATATGCTAATTCATATTGAAATCTGAGTTATGGACCAAACGCATCAACATCAGCTGGAAACTTGTTAGAAATGCCAAGCAAGTGTCTTTTGTTGCCCTTTTTGTTTGTTTGTTTTATTTTGATTTGGGATTGTTTGTTTTTCTTGTTTTTGTTTTTGAGACAGGTTCCTGCTCTGGCACTCAGGCTGGACGGCAGTGGCACAATCATGGCTCACTGTAGTCTCAACCTCCTGGGCTCATGCAGTCCTCCCACTTCAGCCTCCCAAGTAGCTGGGACCACAGAAATGTACCACTGTACCTGGCTACCTTTTTTCTATATGTTTTGTGTAGAGATGGGAGCTTGCATTGTTGCTTAAGCTTGGGTTTGTTTGTTTATAATTAATTTGTTTATAAAAGAACTGGCAATTATATGAGTTGCAATTTGCATTTATCACTCCCTAATAATTGCAATTATTGGTGACACACTTTGGATATGGTTTGGATTTGTGGCCCTACCCAAATAACATGTTGGAGAAGGGGCCTAGTGGGATCAGTTGGAGAAGGAACCTAGTGGATGATGGGGGCAGATTTCCCTCTTGCTCTTCTCATGATAGTGAGTGAGTTCTCACAAGATTTGATGGTTTAAAAGTGTGTGGCACTTCCCCCTTCGCTCACTCTCTCTCTCGCTCTGCCATGGTAACATGTATTTGCTTCTCCTTTGCCTTCCACCATGATGGTAAGTTTCCTGAGACCGTCATGCTTCCATTAAGCCTGTGGAACTGTGAGTCAATTAAACTCTTTTCTTCATAAATTACCTAGTGTCAGATAGTTATTTACAGTAATGTGAAAACGAAATAATACACACTCCTAGATGAATTAACAGTAAACTAGAAACAAAATAAGTGTGACAGCTATCCTTAATGTATTGTGTGTTGTTAGTTTTAGACTTTCAGCATCATGATTTAGAGGTCTAAGATAGGACCAAGCAACTGTGATTCTGGACACATTTAGGATTAAAAACTACAACTAAAGCTATTAAAAAAGACAAAATACAAACAAACAGATTTGATGTCAGAAAGATGGCAAATTAGAAAGCTCCAGGTCCTCATTCTCCCACAAGATCATCAAGTAAACTACTAGCGACTCACTAAAACAGTCTTTCGGGAGCTCTGGTAACCAGCCAAATTCACTGTTTTCCAACCACGTGACTACCCCATCAAGAAAAAGCCACAGTGAAAAAGGTAGGACATTTCAGAGCATTATTTCTTGTGCTTCCCCACCTTGGAACAGTGAGTGCAGTAAAACAGAAGTAGCTCACTTTCCAGTATTTTCCTCTCAGGAAGGAAGGAGGGCAGTGGAACTTATTTTGCCATGTTGTGACCTGTCTGTGACCTGTCTGTGGGCTGCCTGTGGAACTGCTTTCTGTCTTGCCTCAATTGGAGCTTTCAGATGAAACTGAATATATAGTTTGAATCTCAGTTTGGAAGCCATGGAAAACTGTGATGGGTAACATAGTTTGTGAAAACTGCAAGAGTATGCTGACATGCAGAAACTGTGGGCAAGACGTTATGGAAAGAGTAGTACGGAGGAACAGCCAAGATTGCAGGAAGAAGCAGGGGTGAAACTCTTAGGGATGGATGATAAAACATAGCAAAGCAGCCTTCACAATAAATAAATGAACAAACAAATAAATAAACAAATAAATAAAAGCATCCCTGTCTATAGGGCAATTGGGAGAGAACACCACACACACAGGCCCTGGGAAGACATGCCTAGAAAATGCCTGAGAAAACCTTAAACTTTCATGCTGGGCTATTTAGAGAACGTCTTACTCCACACAGTCTACAATGACTGGAAGAAGTGTCTGATTTTTCAAACACCCAATTTTCAACGAAAGATCACAAGGCATACAAAGAAATAGGGAAATCTAGTCCTTTCAAAAGATCAAAATAAATCTCCGGAAACCAACTTTAAAGAATCAAGGCTTCAGATTTACTAGAGAAAGATTTTTAAACAACTGCCTTAAACACACTCTGAAAACTAAAGGAAAGTAATGACAAACTAAAGAAAATCAGGAAAATGGTACATAAGAAAACTGAGAGTATTTAGAACGACATCGAAATTGTAGCTGGAAACGCATATTGTGATATATCTAACAGAACAGTAAAACAGGATTATCATTAAAGATTATCATTAATAATCCATAGTAATTCCACTTCTGGTTATATACCCAAAACAATTGAAAGCAGTGATACAAACAGATATTTGTACACCTCTGTTCAAAGAAGCATTATTCACAATAGCCAAAATGTGGAAACAAGCCAGATGACCATTGATAAATGAACAGAATAACAAAATGTGGTGTGTGTGCCTGTGTGTGTGTATATGAGTATTACTCAGCTTTGAAAATGAAGGAAATCTTGACAGTTGCTACCCCAGAGATGAACTTTAAAAACACTGTGTTAAGGGGAATAAAGTCAGTCACAAACAGACAAATACTGTATCATTCCACTTAAACGAAGTCCCTTAAGTAGTCAAATACTTAGAGACAGAAGGCAGAATGGTAGCTGTTAGGGGCTGAAGAGAGGGAAAAAAATGGGAAGTTACCGTTTTAATGGTTATGCAGTTTCAGTTTGATAAGATGAAAAAAGTTCTAGAGAAGGTTGGTGGTGATGGTTGCACAACAATGTGAATGTACTTAATGTCAATGAACTGTACAGTTAAAAATAATACAGTTAAAAACTGTACAGTTGAAAATAACAAAAATTTACAATAAAATATATAAAAGACCATTTATAATAGCAAAACAATATATTAAATGTGTTCAGAAAGTATTATTGTTCAAAGAGAGAAAACCACAAAATGTTATTACAGAATTTATAGGACCACTTGAAGGATGTAGAGAATCTTCAAATTCCTGTTAAGGAAAATTCAATGTGGTAAAGGTGTCCATTCTTCCTAGATTAATCTACAAATTTAAAGTAATTCCAGTGAAAATCCAAATAAAACCCTTTTTTTCTTAACTGATAAAGTGATTTTAAAATTTAGATGGAAAAATAATCATATAAAAGAATAATTTTGAGAATAATATCTGATGGATATCAGTTATCAAAATGTAATATAAATCTGTGCTAATGAATAATGTGTGGAATGAATAAGAACAGAAAAATATAGAAGCAAAACTATATTTCAGGGAAAAATGTTGCATGCACACAAACACATTAGTTATATTTTATAGATGGAATTTATATATGCCTTATACATGTCTATATAATTTATAGACAGAATTAGTTATATTGTAATCTCTATTTTCCCACAAGACTTTCATTCTGCAAAGAAGGACAATTAGGGTTGTGCAAAACATTCCAATGAGAAATACTGTGATCTCCATGGAGCCAAGTCAGACAGTCAATTTTTCCATCATCTTACAATATTTCTTATCAGTATTCCAATCCTTTCACTGCTGAAGCCTCCCAGGAGAACCTTTTCTTGGCTCCTGTGACACCATACTTTCCTGTTTGTTGTTTGCTAGGAACTTTTCCAATTTCTCAAAATTGTGGAGTTGCCCAGACCTTGGTGCTGGCCCACATCTTTTCTTTACATGAACATTATTTCTAGTGATATCATTCAATAGCACTTTTTCTATCACCCTTATTTTCTATCAACCTTGTATGTTAATGTTAGGAACAGAATACATGGACAAGATATTTTTAGAAAGAGGGATAGAAACTGAAATTGACCTCTAAATAGATAGAAAGCAGTCTACTTAGAGGTACTACAGTTACATTATTCAGACAGACAATCTTCTCCCAATATATGTAACACATCCTTCATACATATCCAAGTCAGTTGCTATTTAGAATGCCTACTGCTTCTTAAAATTGCCCATGAGATTCATGCCATTTAGTTTCTTACTTTTACTTTTTCCCATTTCTCTGATGAAAGGACTCTGTGCTAAGGAGAGTACATATTTTGATCAAGCCTTCATATTTTTCAAACTTTGGTTTCTTAGTAGGTTGCTTCTGTCTACCTATTTAGACAATGCCTTAGCTCAGTGCAATGCATGGACCAGTAGGGTCAGCATCATCTGAAAGCTTGTTGAAAATAAAAATTATTCAGCCCCATTACAGACCTTCTGAATCTCCAGGGCCATGGAAGTCCTAACAGCCACTTTTAACAGGCTCTCCAGATGACTCTACTGTGTGCTGAAGTCTGGGAAACATTCCCCAAGGTCAGTGCTACTCAAAATATGGTCAGCTTCACCCCTGAGCTTATATAAATGCAAATCATTCATCTCCAAGTCAGACCTAGTGAGTTCCCAGGGAGGGAAGGACTGAGTAATCTTTGTTGTAACAAGCTCTCCAGATGATTCCTGTGCACACTCAAATTGGAGAACCCCTACCATGGAGATTAAGTCCTGGAGTGATACAGTTCTGAAACTGCTAAAATGAACAATCTTACACTCAGAGGAATTTGGTAAACGCATTATGAGTTAGTGGTGTCGGAACCAGTACACCTGCATTTTAATATCTAATTATCTATTTACTAGCTCTGTTACATACATGATTGACCTAATCTATTTAAGCATAATTATAAGCCTAACTAGTTTTGCCTAACATACATGATCAGGCTTATGACTCTTCCTCCATACATGTTATTTTCCAAATTATGTTCAAGTCTAACTGAGTTCCACCTGGTCAGAGACTATTTCACACTCATTTTTGTATCCATAACACCTGGTAAAGCACATACTAAGTACTGACAAAATATTTGGATTGAAGCACTAAGCTCAGCTTTATTCCTTAAAGTTAGGAATAGGGTCTTTAATCTTGAGAGATGCATTTCAGCATTGTGAGGACTGGGGGATAACTAGCTATCTGCATCTCAAACAGAGAGAGAAAAGACATCCCAGGAGTACAGTTGTTGACCCATCCTGGGAACTATAAATTGTGGTTGAAAGAGCACTAAAAGAATGTCGGTGATCTACAAACTGGAACAATAGCCCTGTATTTCTGGGATTGATAAGCCTCTACGGATTAATAGGAAGCCAGACAATCATCTTTAAGCTTGATTTCAGGAGATGAGCAGGCTGCATATATAATCTTCTGTTACATTCTGCCTAAAGTTCTAGGCAAAACATAGCAGAAAGATCATATTTGCAGCCCAATCATCTAGAAGTAGTTTCTAGTTAACAGACTAGACTCTTGTCCACAAGGAGAGTAGAGAATATAGTTACTTCTCATTGCATTTGCAATGCCAAGCAAAGTTCTTGGTGCACCACGCATCCACTTATATTTATTAAACAGATGAATGTAACAAACCCAGAAACTATTTTTTGGCTTAGTATAATATTTTTTCTTTATCATCTTCATGTTACTTTTGGAATATCAAATATTGATTCTCAATAGCCTGTTACACTTAATTGTATATCAAAGTATGATACAAAACTCTCTTGACAACAGATAATCCATATCTAATGTGGAATATTCATTGTAGAGTGATAGAAAATAGTAAACTTGGCAGCCTGGTCTGCCCACCTGGGCTGCCCATTAATAATTACTTGTATGATTTAAGATAAGGCTTTCATCTTCCTAGGCATAAAACGGGAACAGCAGTGTGTGTCCAGCTTATGCCATGTGGCATTATCTGATGTAACCAGCATGTGACAAAACCCACCCCCACTCATCTACTTCCTAGATATAACACAGGCTCACGCTGCTCACATAGAAAATAGAAGTGATACTTGCATCCAGTTTTTATGAGCTTTCCGAGAAATCATAAATAATACAAGTGAAAACTATTTATAAACTGTTTCATCTATATCAATTTAAGTCTTATAAACACATCTCACAAATTTGAAGAATTAATAAAACTGTACATAATCGTTCTTGAAGATTAACTGTTATTGAGTCAAGGAAAGTAGTTCCTCTCAAAGAGTTACTTTTAGAACATCTGTAAACTCTTAAAGAACATGCCCCATGCACACTTTTGAAGTCTAAGTATAGTGTCAGCCTATTGCTAATGGAAGGAAGAAGGAATGCATGAAAGAAGAAAGGAAGAAAAGTAGGTAAGGAAGGAAGGACTCTAGATGAACATACTGTCCCCAAAATAAATGACAATCTATTTGGGAAGATAAATAATTTATTAAACATTAGAAGAACAAAAGAGAAAACTATATTTAAAAAATACTCAGCACTGTGGTGCAAGATGCTAAATGTAATAGGATTCAGGGAAGAGAAATCCCTGATGACGTATGTTAGAAATGCTAACGATCAAATCTATCCTGGCCGTTTCCCAGTTAAATAAGATCCGGGTCAAAAAGAGCTTAGATCTGAAAGGCAGAAGAAAGTTATCCCAGGCTGAGGAAACCCCCATTCGCCTGCTCTCTCTTCAAGATGAACAAGGTGTGTTTAATGTACTTCCTTTTCTAGTGGTTAGTTAAAGGTTGTAATTGCCCAGGAGTCAGGTAAGATGCCAAACATAGGTTAAGAAAATAGTGAAGCCATTGGCAAAATACGACTGCATGAAAAGAACAAGTGGCACTGTAGCTTCAAGCTAAGTTCAAAGCCAGCATTACTAATTTGCTCTTCATAACACCACTGACCTTTAGAGGCTGCTGAGCGTCTAGGGGAAAATTTGGCAATTCACCTCATCTCCTTGTCTTAACTAACTGCATTTCCTTCACCACCACCACTACCTCCCAAGCCGGAAACCTGAGTCTGATCTGGAGTTTCCTCCCTGCCTCCAGAGCAAGTGCCATTTTTCCTAAGGTTCGCCAGAGGAAAAGATGGGGGCTACAAAGATGTATGCTCGTTCAGTAGATAAATATTTCACTTTCTTAGGCATCAAAACCCATACTGAAGTAGAAACAAACACATTTGATTTAGCTCAAAATTTTATTTTTCCACATATTTATTTATTATCACTTATTAACTGATAAAATCAAATGTAATAAACTTCTCCGAAAATCAAGAATTCTGTTCATTGCAAAAATAGTTTTATTCTGCTTGAAAATAGAAGGTATAGTCACTTTTTATTTTAAGTTTAAAGATTCCATGTGTGTAGGAGCAAATTTTTCTAATACCTTCTTTACATACAGAAATCTAATATCATAAAGAGGCAGCTACAGCTAAGACATCAATTTTACAACTTTTTCTCCAAAAGAAAAGAAGCAGAAATTAATGAAATGAGGCAGAACAGGAACTAAATGTGCTTTTAATTATTTTTATTGCTTTTGCCATTAAAAATGTTAATAAGTACCATATAGGCATTTAAAAAGGAAAGAAATAACACATTTCCACTGTAGTAATCAATATTCCTATGCTGCTTTTAATTAGAAATGTTAAGAATATGTGTGTGTTTTAACTTCTCTGCTACTCTGTGATGGTTATTAGCCATTTCTAACACATGTATACTATATATAGCCACTATGCAATTAAGGAAAAAAGAAATTAAGCAACATTTAGATCTTTTATTTATATCTTCAGAAAAGTAGTATTCTGGCAATTTTTCAGAAATCCTATGGACCAAGAATAATTAAATAAACTCAAGGTAAGTTACACTTTATCTGTGCAAGTGTGCACTGCACTTCATTTGTGCTCTGCTCAAAGGAGGACTTTTCTGGCTGAAATTTTTGTATGGGTGAGTAAGGCAATTACTCGCCTCAAAGCCAGTCAGTGTTTCCATTCATCTACTGAAGAGAGCCTTTTTCCCCCCACTAGTCTTTGAGAATAGAGTAGCCAGTATTTGCAGCAGTCCCCAGAATGTCCTGTCAGTACCATTAGTTAAAAATAAGCCATCCCTCATACATTTTCAAAAGACATTTGCTCTAAAAGTTAATTTTGCGTGACTCATTCAATTATGGGTAATTTAAATATAAATTAGGAGTTTTCTTTTGTTTTGCTTTTTAAAAATATTTTCATTCTCCAAGAGAAGTGGAAAAAATCCTTCCAACCTGTGTCTGTGTTGGGAGGAGGGGTTGGGGAAGGACAGCCCATCTGCCAGGAAGAGATAACCAACCCCACGCCTCTCCCTCCTGTAAAATCATTGCCACTTTGGCTGCATGAGAAACATTGATTCATTTTGTGGTGATACTTATTAGCATCACAAAAGCATTCTGATAATTTGGTCAGGTTTAATAGTTGTCTCAAACCAACTGTAGGCTTTGCCTTCATAAACTACATAGGTGTAAGGATTCCATATTGATAGTCACAATTGATAAGGTTAACAATGCAGTCCTAGTCATTTTTCATTTTGTTCTAGTTTTCAGAAGAGATTTTTGAAGATAAATTTAAGAATTGTTTTTCCAAGAAGGAAAGTCATAAATGCCATTTTGGAAGTCCCCTTCCCCCCAAAAAGCAAAAAACAAAGAGAGAGAGTACAAAACCGCAAAAGTCCTTCTAGACGTAAATTTACAAAAGCTAATCCAAAAAAAAAAAAAAACCCAAAATTTACCTACTTGTGTATGTGAGCTGAATCTCATTTCTTTTGCTCAGTGTATCCATACTGTTAATGAAGCCTGATGTGTATTAGAATTTCAATACACATTTGATAAATACATTCATTAATCTCTAAAAGCAGAAGCATATTTCCCTCCTAGGTCAACCTACTAGTTAAACACATGCTCACCCACCCATGACTGCCTTTTGAACTTCTTCAGAATGACTCAATGAGGCTCCCAAGGTGTTGCAGGAAGTCAGGGACCCCGAACGGAGGGACCGGCTGAAGCCATGGCAGAAGAACATAAATTGTGAAGATTTCATGGATATTTATTAGTTCCCCAAATTAATACTTTTATAATTTCTTATGCCTGTATTTACTGCAATCTCTGAACATAAACTGTGAAGATTTCCTGCACACTTATCACTTCCCCAATCAATACCCTTGTGATTTCCTATGTCTGTCTTTACGTTAATCTCTTAATCCCATCGTCTTCGTAAACTGAGGAGGATGTATGTTGCCTCAGGACCCTGTAATGATTGTGTTAGCTGCACAAATTGTTTGTAGAGCATGTGCGTTTGAACAATATGAAATCTGAGCACCTTGAAAACAGAACAGGGTAACAGTAATGTTCAGGGAACAAGGGAGATAACGTTAAACTCTGACTGCCATGAGCCGAATGGAACAGAGCCATGTTTTTCTTCTTTCAAAAGCAAATAGGAGAAATGTTGTTGAATTCTTTTTCTCAGTAAGGAACATCTCTGAGAAAGAGAATGCGCCCCTGAGGGTAGGCCTCTAAAATGGCCGCGTTAGGGGCAGCTGTCTTTTATGGTCTAAGACAAAGGGATGAAATAAGCCCCGGTCTCCTGAAGCACTCCCAGGCTTATTAGGAAGAGGAAAATTCGGCCTAATAAACTGGTCAGATCAGCCGTCTGCTCTCAAACCCTGTCTCCCGATAATATGTTATCAATGACAATGTGTGCCCGAAACTTCATTAGCAATTTTAATTTCACCCCGTCCTGTGGTCCTGTGATCTTGCCCTGTCTCCATTTACTTTGTGATATTTTATTACCTTGTGAAGCCTGTGATCTCTGTGACCCACACCCTATTCGCACACTCCCTCCCCTTTTGAAAATCACTAATAAAAACTTGCTGGTTTTACGGCTCAGGGAGCATCACGGAACCTGCCGACATGTGATGTCTCCCCCGGACACCCAGCTTTAAAATTCCTCTCTTTTGTACTCTTTCCCTTTATTTCTCAGACCAGTTGATGCTTAGGGAAATAGAAAAGAATCCATGTTGAATACCGGGGGTGGGATTTCCCCCGATACCAAGGCATCCCTCCCTAGTCTGCTCATGGCATTTGGCTTATCCCTATGGTAGCACTTATCAAATTAAATCTGCTTGTCCAGTTTCAAGTGTCTTTCACAAGACTAGATCTTCAATCAATAAATATCCATTGAATTGGGTAGGAATGACTGGCAAAGTATATACCACTAACAGACTGAGTGGGTTCCTTTATAAGAAAGATATTTCTTGTGTTGTTTTTCATGTTAGAAAATCGCTCATTGTGTATCTCTTTCTTTTGACTTGGCTGTCAGGGAAGACAATGAGTATGAAAAACAAAGTGCTTCTTTATAGTCTTAGTTTGTTCCTTCAGCAAGAGCAGAGATTTACTGACATCCATGTTGATTCAGGTTGCTGTGATCAAGTATGAACTTTTACAGGATCACCCAGGGTTTACGACTCTGACATAACTTTCCTTTGTCTCTTTCTCCATCATTCTCTCCCATTTAAAAAAAAAAAATCATTTTGTAATACCCATGCTGCCTGTCCTTCCACTTACAGGATACATTACTGTAATGAAGCTCTATTACTAAATCACACAGTTTCTGAACAACTAAACATAATTTCTTTTCTTTATTCTTTCCTTAGCAGAAGCTCACCTACACCACATGATGGTGTAATAGTGAATAAAAGAAAGCATCGCCTTTTCAGAGTTGAATCACAGAAAAAGAACTGTTCCCAGACTACAGAGAAAGGCACTACCTATGTCACAATTAATTAAATACATCTGTAGAAGCTGTGCAACAACTGGAAGAAGGTGGAAACACCACCACTGCCCTCCCAACTCTTGCCCACTCTGATTCCCATGATACGTGAGTCTCTACGAAGAAATGAATAGATAAGGAAACATTAGGTTAATACTACTAAATACCTTAATCATAAAACTGATTTTTTTCTTTCCTGATTTCACGTTCACTCAGCAACTTCTGGATGTTCATTTAGCTTTTCTGAAATACCTGCCAACAGGGACAAAAGGGCCTGACCACACTGACCCACATCCTGCCAGCTGCAAGGCCATTTTTCTTTTCTTTATCAATTTATCCTTTGGCACTGTGGCTTACTTCCTAGTCTTTGTGCCCTTGGTTAATGTGAATCTGTACCCTAGAGATGGAACCATTTAATGTACTTATAAACATCAAAGTTTCTGTGCCCCAAACCTGAGTGCCAGGGCTCGTACCTTGGTGAATCCATCAAAATAAATGAAATGTTATGAGAAACGTGGGCAGCCAGCCAGTTGGCTTCACTGAGTGATAGCCTGATCTTGGCTTTCACCTGTCTTTCAAATTGCCACAACAGACACATTTCAAGGATTCAGTCACCATCTTCAGTAGGGTCTTTAGCAATAACACATCCTAATACACCATGGGACAATGCTCAGATCCTCAGTAAAAGTTAAGTGTTTCAATTAGATAGCCATGTGCTAAGTATTACAGGAAATTATTTTTGGTAAACCAATAGCATCATCAATAACAACAACAATAATAATAGGCTATGCTTGTGATGCACTGAGAGTATGCTCCCAGATTTAAACACATACCACGTTGGAGGAAACAGCAGCATGGCAAGGATTTCATAAGAGGCAGAATAAATTCCCAGTCTGTTCACAGATCATCTATTTTACCTGAACATTTGATGTGTGGAAGTCTTCTATCTAATGCATAAGTTAAAATATGGTGTGTTAAAGTAAGCATTGATTCAGTATGGAGAACTGAGGAGAGGTTATGTGGCATGTTTTAAAGACAAAAAATGTACATCCCAAGAATATTTCAAAAGCAGTTTTTCTTGAGTTTCTAGGCTTCTCTGGTACTATTCAGCAGGAAAGTTTAAACAATGCTGTTCTAAAATAAAATCAGAAGAGTTTAGACAACACATTATAAATAAAAATGACAAGGAGAAAACATAATTGGTTTTATATGTAGTTACGTAGCTTTATAAATATATGAAGTCTACTATAAGGATGTTACTGAAGGGATTCATTCCTATAGAGATGAAGTTTAGCAGGATACAGGCTTAAACAGCACTAATGAAAATTAGACTAGTCACTACTGCACATAATGAAGGACTGGATACATATATGGCATTATCTAAATGGAATAATTTCTTACCAGAAATATTTTAGAACAAAACCTGCTATTACCTGTATTGGATATTTTAAGAAAGTTATATTAGAACACAAATGTTTGACCTGAATGACTGCTTAAAATACTTTCCATTTCTGAGTTTCTCTGATTATGTAAACTTATAGGAAAGGCAATCAATTTTCCTAGGTTTAAGCTTGGGAGAACATAGTCTAAACTATGTAATAGATTTTTAGGAAGCACATGCGGGCACAGTGCTATAGATCTGTGACATCCAGTAGCCACCCGAGCCTTGGTATTGATGAATGTGTTGAAAAGTAATGAGTCTACAATGAGGATCTGGTCAGTGACCACTCCATGTCATAAAAGACCAGTTCTGAAATGCTCATAGATATATAATTCCCCAAAGTTTCCCAGTGGCAGTTATTTCATTTTTAGTGATAAACAGGCTTAGGCATCAAGACATCCATCATTCAAATAAAGGTAGTGGTGAAAAGACTGAATAAATTAAATGTTGATACACTGGACATATAAATTGTTTTTGAAGACAAGTAATGTGATATCAGTATCTAGCAGAACTGTGCTTCATACAATATTTAAAGATGAAAAACAAAACACACCATTAATTTACCAGCTATTGGAAATTTGTGGTGGGGAAAATTCAATATGTTATGTTGGTTAGTAAAGCTTAAAGTTAGAATTTTTATGTCTTCAAATTTAATAACATTCTATTAATGACCTTGAGTATTTAGTCTGGGAAAGAGGGAAGAAGTGTATGTAAGAATGAAGCATAGGTGGGATGCCATGGCTCACGCCAGTAATCTGAGCACTTTGGGAGGTCAAGACAGGAGAATTGCTTGAGCACAGGAGCTCAAGATCAGCCTGGGAAACATAGGGAGACCTCTGTCTCTCCAAAAAATAAGAATTTAGTCAGGCATGGCAACACACACCTGTAATCCCAGCTACCCTGGAGGCTTGGATGAATCTCTTGAGTCTAGGAGGTCGAGGCTGCAGTGAGCTGTAATCACACCATTGCACTCCAGCCTGGGCAACAGAGCGAGACCCTGCCTCAGAAAAATAATAAACTTGGGGACAAAGCCTGATTCCTGTGGTCCCATGACAAATTCTAGCCCATTCTTTGTATACAAGAGGTAGAAAGATGAATAGGTTAGCAGGGATTACCATGCCTCAGAGACTGTCAAAATGCTTTACCTTATCTCTGTTTTAAGATAAGACAGAAATATTCTTTGTTGGCCAAAAAGAAGAATGCCCTTCACAAGCAATGCTAGAGTGTTAAATAATTCAGAGACAATCTTGTTACAAGTGCACGATTATTGAGACACCATGATTTATAGAGAAAATGAAGTGTTTTGCCCCAAATTATATAGTGTGTCACCTTAGAAAGATGTTAACTAATATTAACATCTGTGTCAGCAATATTTTGGGATTAAGACAATCGTCTCCACTTAAAGTTTATTTTCAATTTGGTTCTCATCCCTGTCTTAGTTTCTATCCTCAATACATACTTTGATCTGTAGTCTCAAATGATTCAGCAGTATTGTAGCTGATCCTTACCTTAAGGCGTGGTATGCCCAGAAGCAGGGAGTATAAATATGAAATATTGCTACTGTTTATCTGACTTGCAGTAGATCAGTGTCATGTGACTCAAGGTCATTTTCTGCCAAGGATTTTCATACTATAATTCCTTTTGTATCAAAAGTGTATCAAAACTGAATACTTTTGTAAAATAAATGGTTTATCTAATCCAGGATTATGACAAGGTCGGAGGAGCATTAGTAACTTTAAAGGGGTGACATTGTTTCTATAATTCATGAATTTAAAAAAACGTTTTTTTACAATAATTTCATTTTCAGCTAGTATTACCTGAATAGCAGTGAGCCGAGATTGCGCCACTGCACTCCCATCTGCGACAGAGAAAGACTCTGTCTCAAAACAAACAAACAAAAAAAAGAATTTTCTCACCTTGTCTCAGGTAGCTTTCCTTTTTTAAAGAACATTTCATCATGAAAATGTATGAAAATGTTCAAATATAAGGAAAAGTTGAGAGAACTGCGCAGTGAGCAGCCATGTTCCTAGTGTTAGATTCTAGAATTAATTTTTTTATATTTACTTAATCACATATCTACCTGCCTATTTATCCACATATGTATACCTCTATCATCCATTGATCCACCTTTAATCTACCCATCAATTAATCCATCTTAATTTTGAACACATTTCAAGATAACCTGAACATTTCAAGCTAACTTATAATTTCAGATGCATTTCAAGACCTCAGTATACTTCACTCCTAAACACCAAGAGGTATAACATTTACTAGATTTCACTCTTTGTTATAATTTTAAATATATAATTTACATATCACTTGCCTGCTTTTTAATAAAATAATTTGCTTTCTTTTCCTTGTTTATTTGTTTAAATTCCTTATAGATTTTAGATATTAGTCCTTTGTTGGATGTATCCTTTGGAAACGTTTTATCCCATTCTGTAGGTTGTCTGTTTACTCTTTTGATTATTTCTTTGACTGTGCAGAAGTTTTTTAGTTAATAAGGTCCCATTGACTTATTTTTATTTTTGTTGAATTTGCTTTTGGGGTCTTAGTCATAAATTCTTTGCCTAGGTCAATATCCAGAAGAGTTTCTCCTAGGTTTTATTCTAGAATTTGTAAGGTTTCAGGTCTTAGATTTAAGCATTTAATCCATCTTGGGTTAATGTAAGGTTAACCCAATTTGTAAGGTTTCAGGTCTTAGATTTAAGCATTTAATCCATCTTGGGTTAATAGAGATAGGGATCTAGTTTTGTTCTTCTACCTGTGACTATCCAATCTTTCCAGAACCACGTATTGAATAGGGTGTCCTTTCCACATTTGTTTATGTTATTTTCATCAGTGTTTTGTAGTTTTCCTTGTAGAGATCATTTACCTCCTTAGTTAAGTGTATTCACAGATATTTAAAATCTTTTTTCTAGTTATTATAAAAGGGGTTGAGTTCTTCATTTTATTATCAGTTTGGTCATTGTTTCATAGCAGCGCTACTGATTTCTTCACATAGGTATTGTAACCTGAGCCTTTACCGAATTCATTTATCAAATCTGGGAGTGTTACGGGGGAATCTTTAGAGTTTTCTGGATATAAGATCATATCACTGGCAAACAGAGATAGTTTAACTTCCTCTTTTCCAGTATGGATGTCCTTTATTCCTTTCTCTTGCATGATTGCTCTGGCTAGGACTTCCAGTACTGGGCTGAATAGAAGTAGGGAAAGAGAGCATCCTTGTCTTAGTCCAGTTCTTAGGAGGAATGCTTTCAACTTTTCCCCATTCAGTATTATATTGGCTGGGCCTTTGTCATATATGTATTTTTTTACTTTGAGGTATGTTTCTTCTATACCTAGTTGGTTGAGGATTGTTTGTTTCTTTTCTTTCCTTTTTTTCTTTTTGTTTTGAGGCAGAGTCTTGCTTTGTCACCCAGGCTGGAGTGCAGCAGCATGATCTCAGCTCACCGCAACCTTGTTTCCTGGATCCAAGCAATTCTACTACCTCAGCCTCCCGAGTAGCTGGGATTACAGGCGCCCCCCACCAGGCCTGGCTAATTTTTGTATTTTTTAAATAGAGATGGGGTTTTACCATGTTGGCCAGGCTAGTCTCAAAGTCCTGACCTCAAGTGATCCACCCGCCTTGGCCTCCCAAAGTGCTGGGATTACAGGTGTGAGCCACCATGCCCAACCAGGTTGAGGGTTTTTATCATAAAGAGATGTTGGATTTTATTGAATGCTTTTTCTGAGTCTACTGAGATAATCATATGAACAGACATTTCTCAAAAGAAGTTATACAAATGGCCAAGAAACACAGAAAAAAAATGCTCAACACCACTAATCATCAGGGAAATGCAAATTAAAACCACAACAAGATACCACCTTACTCCACCCAGAATAGTCATGATGAAACAAAACAAAACAAAAACAGTAAATATTGGTGCAGATGTGGTAAAAAGAGAACACTTACCTACTGATGGTGGAAATATAAGTTAGTGAAATGTCTATAGAAAACGGTATGGATATTTCTCAAAGAATTAAAAGTAGACCTACCATTTGATCCAGCAATCTCAATACCGGGTATCTACCCAAAGGAAAATGAGTCATTATACCAAAAAGACACTTGCATGTGTATGTTTATCATAGCCTAATCCACAATTGCAAAGATATGGAACCAATTCAAGTGCCTATCAATAGATAAGTGGATAAATACAATGGAAATACTATTTCCTTAGCATTCCATGGAAAGGAATAATCTATGATTTCTTTCATCAGTGTTTTGTAGTTCTTCTTGTAGAGATCCCTCACCTCCTTGGTCAAGTATGTTCCTAGGTATTTTAGTTTATTTTTGTAGCTATTGTAAAAGGGATTGAGTTCTTTATTTGATTCTCAGCTTGGTCATTGTTGGTGTACAGCAGTGCTACTGATTTGTGTACTGACAAATGAGTCCATGGAAACATTATGGAAAACTACTCAGCCATAAAAATGAGTGAAATAATGTCTTTTGCAGCAACTTGAGTAGAACTGGAGGCCATTATCCTAAGTAACTCAAAAATGGAAAACCAAATACTGCACATTCTCACTTACAAATGAGAGCTAAGCTATGGGTACACAAAGGCATACATAGTAGTAAAATGAACATTGGAAACTCAGAGGAAGGAAGCTCAGGAGGGAGGTGAGGGATGAAAAATTACCTGTTGAATACGATTTCCCTATTTTGGTGATGGGCACACTAAAAGCCAAAACTTGAGCACATACAATCATTCACGTAACCCAACACCATTTGTACCCCTCAAGCTACTGAAATTTTAAAAAAATTAATTACTTTTCACTTGCCTCAATATTTGTCTCTTTCAAATTTCAGCAAAAGCCTCCACTGCTTCCCTAACTTTTAGTACACTGGAAGTGATTCTCCATTGTTCTCTTTATCATTTCCTTAAAAATCTCATGAATGGTAACTCTACAGTCATACATTTTCTGCCTTTCCCTAGTGAAGCAATCCAATTATTAAACTCTTATCAATTATTCTAGATCATAGATGTACACCTTTTGAATGCTTCAGTACATTCTTAAATATCTGGCCAGCTTTCACAGAGTGGTCTTTGTACCTAGAATCAGGAAACTTAAATATTATAAGCTACCATGGCACACCTGTTTTGTAGTGTATCAGTGTCATGTGACAAGGAAATTCATTTTCAAGGATGTATCTATTATAATTATTTTGCTCTCAAAATCACATCAAAATTAGACACCTTCTCAGTGATCATGTTCTTTTTTAATGGGGAGTCAAGACAAGAGTGAAGGATTCAAACGAATGAGCAGTTTCAATAAGGAAAGCTATAACAATAAAATTTTCTTCCTTCTCTATCATCTCACCTCCACAACTCCTAATCCACACGCTTACCTCTCTCTTTGACACACGTCCCATATTCTCATTCTCAAACACTATCCCAGTTGCCATTGGTAAGAATGCTTCAATACTGGTTCGATTCTCAGCCTTCTGCATATATATATATACACATACATATATATGTGTGTGTGTGTATACAAAACATATGTATATAACATATATATTACTTTAAACCCTGAGGTCTACCTGACAAGGGAAGATAAATCATATTTTAAAATTCCAAAGTAAAAAAAAGATGTGGCTCTATATGTATATCTTAAAAAGAAGTTTAGTTAAATGCTTTTAAATCTTCATTTACAAATAACATCAGTTTTTCCCAGCATTCTAGCAAGGATTAAATCCAGTTCTTCTTATCTCGAAGCCAAAATATTAGCACAAAAACTGCATCAGCCAAAATATCTCCAAATGTTATTAAAAACCATTGCTGTGTAAACTTTAATGATGTTTGCATACCAGTATTAGGATGCATAATAACTCTTTCTCAGAGTATTTTATTATAAAAATAAAACACTGAGTCTGTTTCCTCCTGCAGTAATGAAAAAGAGTAAATACAAATAAATAAAGTAGAGCAAAGACCATGAGTTAAAACTGAATGCTTTATTTATTAGAGCTAATGCAAAAGTTTCCCTACATAATATATAGATACCTAACTATGGCATGCATAAAAATTAACATAAATACGTTATTCTGTGGGGGGAAGGAGGCATTGAAGAAACAACTGATAGAGAAAATGCTTCATTAACTACAATCTATCATTACTTTATTCCCACTAATACCTTAATCACAAATTGCAAATGTGACTATAGGGCAAAAGAAGCAGCTCTAATATAATTAAACTTGGAAACCACAACCCAATTGTTCTTGGGTTTTATTTGCAGCAATTTTAGCCCTAGGTACAAGAATCTGAGAAAACAGAGAGCAAGGTCTTCTCTTTTTCCATTCCTAGCAAAAAGAGAAAGCCAGAAGGGAGGACTGAACAATTTAACAATGTTCTTTGCTTGCTGAGATCAATCGATCTTTAATCCACCAAGTGTGGTACTGCTTACATGCTTGAAATGAAAAGCATTTCACCTAACAATAGGATGTCTTTTCTCTCATTGGAGTTCTATGCAGAAAGGTCACCGGTGTAACTTGCACACATTCCAAGGTGTTAATATACACTGAAAGGAATTTTTAAAATAAATCAACATGTAGAGATAATGATCCATTCCAGTATAGTCTGTCTTTTCTTCCCTCTTGTATGTTCATTATTACTGGCCTTTGGATATGTGGTGAGCTGCATATCAGCTTCCAATATTATAGGCAATGCATCTTTAAGCTTATGAAATAGCAAGTGTTAATTCTCTATTTTAAAGATAACAAAGCGTAATACAAGCTGCCTAGGTAATGTAAGAGAGAGAGTAGCGGTTCAGGGCACGTATGTCACTGTAGAAAGACGTAGGTCCTGGGCCTGCTCTTTACCTAAATTTATCACTAAATTAGCTTTCTCATTCACAGAATTCTTAAGAATACCAACTTCAGAGTGCTGTGGAGTCTAAAATAGATAATGAGCTTTAAGCCCTTAACACAGAGCTGGACATTATATGAACATGCAGTGAATGCTAGTTAGCTATTGTGACAATTAGCTACACACCCATATCTCAGATGTTAAAACACAGTGGGTAAGAAACATCACTAAGAAGCTGATAATTTGATATGATTACATATCAATCTTTGAAATAATTGCAATTTTTAAGAATGATAAGTTCTAAGGGAAAGAAGAATAAAGACCAATAATCCAGAGGATAAAATAGAAATTCATCTGACAAGGATTGAAAACACATCCCTTTATCACATTGATTAATCATCAGTCCTAATTCCATCCTCTTCTGCATGGTATCTTAGATACACAGGTGTATAAATCACATGTTTTAACTCCCATGTTTCCCCCTCCCTGCACCCAATTCAGTAGCATCTCTCTTCCATAGCAACATTCTAACATAGCTACCTCCTAACAACAGCAACAAGAATATATTTACATTTTTCTTCCCTACCGAGCCAAAAGCTAGTTTTGTCCTGTTTTAACATAACTTGTTAACATATCTATTCATTACAGATAATATTTTGTGCTGTTAACAAAAAGTGAAGGAAAAATTGCTTGATGCCTACAGGTTTGACAGGTTAGAATATGAAGTCATGTTTTGACTTACTGAAGCTACCCAGATATTATAAGCACAAAATTAATGGGGCTTTTGAAAGATAATGCATTATTTATAGGTAGATGAGCCCTTTCTGTTGAACTGGGTTAATAGAAACATGACGAGGTTAAACAAATCAGAATGTTATGGAGAACAGTAATATTATAAAAGTAATTTGCATTTTGTCAACAAAAGTGAATAGGGTATATCACCAACAGGCAAGATTTCATAAAACTACGCTGTTTTTTTTTTTTTCAGTAAACTAATGTGAATTCTCCTTTCTGCCAATTATTTACTTAGAAGCACATAAGAGTTTGATATTATGGAGAAAATTGATAGTTAATTTGTTTGTAATTGGGAAATGATCACAATCCAGTATCATATGTATAGTTACATGTTGCTGATTGACAGGGGTATATTCTGAGAAGTCCATCCTTAGGCTGTTTTGTCATTGTGCAAACATCATAGAGTATACTTACACAAATCCAGATGGTATAGCCTATTACACACCTGAGCCATATGGTCTAGTCTACTGCTCCTAGACTACAAATCTGTAAATTTTACTGTATTAAATACTATAGGCAATTGTAACACATGGTAAGTACTTTTGTATCTAAATGTAAAAAGGTACAGTAAAAGTACGGTAATAAAATCTCATTTAACCACTGTCATATATGTAGTCCATCACTGACTGAAACATTGTTATGTGGTACATGACTGCACACATACTCAGGGAACCACATTTTTAAAGATTGCCAGAATGACTGGAAAATAATGTGAGTTATTTGACCTCTCCCCTACCTGGTAATAATACGTTTTAGACTGAGTTAAAAACTGAACTAAGAGTAAAATCCTAGTTAAAATAACCTCCAATAACCAAAACCAGTAATAAAATGTTATTATATACTTCACATCTGAGATAATCAATAGTTATCAAGAATGGCTGCTTATTTGAGCATTCAAAAGAACCATCAACCAATTTAAAACAATAAATAATCAACATAGTAAAAATAATTCGTATGAGAATTAGTCAATGTAAATTTTCAGTAGACATCATTTCCTAAGTGCTAGAATTTCAACAAAGTTGTGCACAGAAAAACACAATGCTCTATATCACAATTTTCCATTGATTAATTCTAGCCTGATTATAAATTCAATTTTAAGTTGTTAAGGTGGTAATATTTTTATTATATACTCCAAAAATATTATTTATAATACTGTAATTGAGTGATTTGCATGAGCGCTGGGCAGCTGTTTAAGACATAGGAAGCCCCACTGTCTTTGCACTTGGGAAACAGGCCAGGATGAGAAATAAGGTTTGAACAGAAAAGAGTGAGTTAAGATTTGGATAGAAAAGAGAGAGTGAGGTCTGAGAGAAAAAAACATGACCAGATTAGAAAATCTAATCCAAGAATGGTACATAAATGGAATTCAGTATAAATTAGGAAATATTCAAGGCTAGATTCTAAATACACATAGAAGTTTCATCTCGAAACTAATTTGGACTTGTTTTTTAAAAAAGCAAACAGTCAGTAAAAGGGACAAAAACAGTGCTTATATCTAAAGACTCAGTTAAGGTGTTGCTCTTCACACCAGAAATTCAGGCACAAAATGGGAAAGGTATGTTGTCAGTGAGACTGAAATGAAACAAAACAAAAATCTCAAAATCTGAGGACGTTATTGTTTAGAAACAGTAACTTCAAAGTACATGTTATCTTCTATTCCCAAAGGCTATCAGGCCTCTTCTTTGATATTTAACTAGGCTCTGGCACATTTTAAGAAAAGCTTGATGGTGTGAGAAACTATAGTTACAGATGAGGGTTAGTTCTTAGGTAAGATCCTCTGAGGAACAAAACTTCTTGGCTGTAAACATCAAATGAAGTAATTCGTACTATGAAAGGCCCTATTCTATCAGTTTCTATAGGTAAGACATTATAAGTATAAAATGTAAGAAGTACAGCTCTATTGGAAGTGCGATTAAGGGGGATAAAAGATTTGATGAGTTTTTAATTCTACTGTCAGAAAACCAAGGGCAAATACCACACATTTTCCAAAACCAATCAAATTTTATATGTAAAATTGGTGAATGTTATTGTATGTAAATTATACCCCAATGCAGATAACCAAAATCATGACAATTAGTTTGGAAGTTAAAAATTATAATATTCAGTTAATTACAAAATTCATATATGTAGAAAGATAAAAATACTAAAAGTGAGACATAACTATTATGTAATACTATCTAATATTGTTTATTTTCTTAAACTCTGTTATTTAAAGAATAAGTTACAAGTTGTTGGGATGTGTATCACTTTTTAAAATAAATACTAAAGTTATTCAGTTCATTGCTTATTTCTACAAACTTCTCAGCATGAGAAAAAGTACAAAACTGGATGTCATTTTTCTAAAGTAAACCACTTCCCCACTCTTACCTTAAAGTAACAAATATACTCCAATTGCATTTTACAAATGTAATAATAATAATAGTAATTTTTAAGTACATATATAAAAATTAATATTAAACCTAAAGATTATTCGTGGGTCACTATTTTAGAACTTCTAAAATTTCTTGGTATTGTTAAATATTTTATTATAAATACACCTTACTTTTAAAATCATGAAGCAGAGCAATAGTTTTCCACACTTAACTTTATAACGTTTTAAGATATCCAGTGATTTCTGCAGTGGAATATTGATCACATATGTTTATATCCTATGGCTTTCACTGTGTGGATTAAAATATTCATTCATTCAACTAATATTTGTTGTATATCTTTTCTTGCTAGGCACTGATAGGGATGAATATCATTAAAACAATATCAATAGCAATGAGAACAACAAAAGTTGTGGGAAGTTACGAATTTTTCAAAAATGAGAATTTATGTTTACTCTTATGGGCATATTCTAATTCTGGTGAGCTCATGCGATTTCACCGAGTGATATGGCTTTTACTGGGTCCTCCATTTCAAGCCAGCATCGGTCATGCACCTGGCATCTATTACCAAATGAGCTCCACTGTGGAAGAAGAAACCTCTTTTGTGAAGCATTCATGTCTGTGGTGTCTGAAATACAATTACTCTATGGGAATTCTCCTTCACTTATAGCTAGTAGAAATAGTGGGTACACAGGGAGAATAAGTCTTCGGAACACAGATCAGCAAGCACAGAGGCTTACTTTTGTTTTGGAAATGAAAAGCTGAAGTTTTACCAAGTTCTGAAATAGAATCAAGAGTTGCCTCATTAAGGTACCTATTTCCAGCTTCTATTGAAATAAAGTAAGAACTCCACTTTATCCTAGAGTGAACAGTGGGAGATAAACTCAAATTTGAAGATGTAATAGAAATCTGTTTAGAAGCAATCAGACTAAAAGAAAAATAAAATATCTTGAGTATGGTCTAGCTGACCAAAAAGGCGACACAAAAATGGCTAACACTGTATTGTGCATGAGGATCGGATGCCAGTTTCCTCTCCATACTATTAACCTTTAAACTTTTTAAGTGGAAAGCACAGCTATTTCAATTATAGCTTTTGTGGAAGATAGGACAGAATTCTCATGTTTAAATGACTATGAAAGAAATCAGATATGAACAAAGATATGAAGTCAGCCATAGAAATGAATTTAGGATAATCAAAACATTCCCTCATATGACCCTTCTTAGGTAAGCAAGAATAAAATAACTAGCAATACTCTCAAAAATTCAGGAAGCAGAATATCTTGTAATAGATCTCACTGAGTGGGAAAAATTAAGTTTTTCAAACTTTTCAGCAAAGGCTAATGCCCCAAGATTAACTCAAGAAATCTTCAAGAGAGATAATTTCTCAACATGTGTGAAAAATATAACAACAAATATGACATCTTGCTTTTTAGCAAACTATTTTCTCAGTGCAAACTATTGGATGACTATGAGTATCTATCTAACTTAGCATGATATTGCTTATGTGTGAGAAGTCTTCAGTGGTGAACACTGAACTATAGGACTGATATTTACTTATTGTTTATAGACTATGTCTCAGGACTCATAATTCCAGAGTGCAGCTTTGGTCCTCAAGAAGTCACAGTTCTCCTGGGAAAAGCTTGTATTACTCAGCCTCATATTCAAAGCTTCCAGTGTATTCATTTTTTAAACAGATAAAATGGCTTTCTGCATTGTTACTGATATTTTTACCTACATGCCTAAAAGCAGAAGACATAGATCTTAAGTTGTTGTCCATATCTTTGCAAAACAGGAATAAAATGTCCATCACTCACTAGTATGCCTAAGATTATAAATGTCTACCTCTATACAAGCCTGTTGATACAAAAGACATGTCTTTCAACCTTACTTTTTGGCTCAAAAATCACAAGTCCAAATTCAGAATCTTGTTAACTATTCACTCTTCTACAGTTTATTTAATCAGCATGTACTGAGAACTATTAGGACAAGCAATCTTCTCCCACTGGGTATAACAGTATAGGAAAGAAAAGAGGGAGTATCATAAGAAAGCTTAAGATGTCAATATTCCAGAAAAATCTACCCAGTTTGGGAGGCCAAAATGGGTGGATCACCTGAGATCAGGAGTTCAAGACCAGCCTGGCCAACATGGTGAAACCCTGTCACTACTAAAAATAGAAAAATCAGCTGAGCGTGGTGCCATGCATCTATAATCCCAGCTACTCAGGAGGCTGAGACACGAGAATCACTTAAACCAAGGAGGCGGAAGTTGCAGTGAGCCAAGATTGCACTGATGCACTCCAGCCTGGGCAACAGAGTGAGACCCTGTCTCAAAAAAAAAAAAAAAAGAAAGAAAGAAAGAAAGAAAGAAAAAAGATAAAAAAATAAAAGAAAAATGCTACCCAAATTATAGTGTCTGATAACAAGATTCTATCAAATGCAAACCAACAGGGTGATTTTTTTTTTAATTGAGAAAATCTTTCTTCCAAAAGCAAATGTCAACTGAGCTGCACTCTGGAGCCAGCTCCTTATTGGTTAGAGACCAATAACAAGCAGTTCATGGACCTGCCCCAATCCACGCTAGGCATTTTGAGTGGTAACGTTTTAAGCCAAACTCTCTTCCTTTCCTCCTCCTCCTCTTTCTTGTTTTTCTCTTTGACACTCTCCCTCTCCATGCCACACAGTAAAATGTTGTTTTCTAAAATTCGAAAATGTTAAGGTCCACAGAGGTTCTCTTCATGATGTTTCCTTGTGTCTAGTTCATGAGAGACTGCATCAGCCTACCATGGTTTTAATGTCCATTTCTGGTCGAATCAATTATGTTCATAAGCCAGTCACATAAGAATGGCTTCTGAGTTTACATGTCTCCTAAAGGCATATCGGCTTTTAATTTTGGTGAAGTCCAACTTATATATTTTCTCTTTTATTGCTTGTGCTTTTGGTGTCAAATCTAATAAATCATAATCTAATCAAAGATAACACAAGTTTACACTGTGTTCTCTTTTGAAGGTCTCATAGTGTCATTATGGTGATGGTAGTACAACTTTAAATGAGCTAAAAGACATTTACTTTTATGCTTAAAACTTTATTATATATGGCAGGTAAAGCTAAAGCTTAAAAAAAAAAAAGAAAAAAAAAAGGCTTCTGCTATTGTGTGGATGTTTGTCTCCTCCAACCTCAAGTTGAAATTTGACCCCCATATTGGAGGTAGAGCCTAGTGTTTTGGTCATGGAGACAGATTCCTTATGAATAGGTTAATACCCTTCCTTGGGGTAACTGAATTCTCACCCTACTAGCTCCCTGGGAGGTATTTGTTAAAAATAGCCTGGCACATCACCCACCCGCTCCCATGTGTTTCCTCTCTCCCCATGTGATCTCTGCATAGTCAGCTCCCCTTTGCCTTCCACCACGAGTAGAAGCAGCCTGAGGCCCTCACCAGAAGCCAAGCAGACGTTGGCACCCTGCTTCTTGCACAGTCTGAAGGACCATGAGCACCAAAACCTTTCTTTATAAATTACTCAGCCTCATGTGTGCCTTTACAGCAACACAAAATGGACTAAGCTTCTGAGCAGTCAGAGCATGTGTAACAACAGATTTAAAAGGCACATTATGAGTGAAATCTAACTCTTCGAGAAATGAGGGAAGAGCTCAACCTCTAGAAAAAGCACACAAGGACAGTGAGACAGCTTTACATCAAAGGTAGTGAGTAGACTGTAAGTTTGTGTAGCATTGTCCAAAGGAACCAATCATGATATTGAGATATACAGAATACTTACTATGCATATGCAGGATTACAGTGAACCCTCACAACCACCTTTCTACAAAGGAAACATTATTTCCTCATTGACAGACAGGGAAATGAGCCTTGGAAAGAAAAACTGACATGCCCAAATAACGTAAGTTTTTTCTAAATGCCTGAGCCAGGACTGGAAACCATGCCTATCTGTCTCCCAAACTATGGTCTTAACTACCTTATCAAACTGCACTGCAATTAAATGCACATTTGTAAGTGTGAATTGGGGATACTAATTGAGGCCTTTCCACATTTTATGGCTGCAAATCAACGTCGTCCTGCATGTCTGGCAATTCTAACTTTTTTTGCAGATGTTAACAGTGGAAGTTAGATAACAAATTTAAAATGTTACTTAGATATAATTTATTAAAGTTTAAAAGTCTTATGTTTCAAAATGATCACACACATTATACTTAATATTTTACATATGTGATATATTTCAAGGTATAATAAAATATTTAATTTATCTAGAAAGAAATACTGTCATAAACTGCTCTCTACTTATGCTATATTTTCATTATTTCTACTTCTGAAGAGAAAAACAAGAAGAAACCAATAAAGTATAGATGTGTAACTAGAATGTCCTTTACTACAAAGCCAATTATTCTTTCATATGTAGTCACGGAGACATAACAACTGAAGCACTCAAATGACATTGTTATAAAACATTTTCTTCTATAACATAATGTCATATAAGGAGTACAATAGTGCTATTGACTACAGTAAAAAAAAAAAAAATTGAAAAAAGCCCTGGCAGGACTTAAGTATAATTATCATTCTCTAAGATCCCTAGAGTAATCTTCAAAAGTACATTGTGCTAAAAGATAGTGTAGTCTTCCAAACTGACAGTCTTAAAGTCTGGAAATTTTATAAGGTTATACATTGCCATTACACTTGACTGCCTACCTAGTTTGCAGCATTCTCTGGACTTTCTGAAATGGTAATACAGGCACACCAGTATTTTCTATTGGGAGGGAACTGAGAATGCATTGTCTATTTCAGTTTACAGTGCTTGTTTATTCCACTTCTGAGAAAGAAAAACAATGGAAATGTTATTTCTCTAACAATGTACGTCTTGATTTTTCTTAATATCTAAGTTATAAGTATTATAAAAGCTAAGATTCAGACTGTTAATGAACCTGAAATTGCAAAAATTTCATTTTAGAACCTCTTTTGGGCAAATAAAACAGAAACACCGATTTTTGTAATTTGAAACTAAACTTTTGTTGGCATTTACTTTTATGCTGAAGTATCTTCTGGATCAACCTAGACACAAAGGGGCATAGGTCAATAGCAGGAGTTCTTAGCCAAAAGCTTTATGAAAATTATCCTATTAGTGCAATCGTGGGAGCAGAGAGCAGTGAATCAGAAATAGTATTAGTACCTACTTAATAAAGAGGGAAAAAAGAAAAATGATACATGTGTCTCTAAAAAAAGATGATCTTGCCAAAATCTCTCATACTTGCCTTTACAGTGCCACCAATAAAGGTGATTGTATCTCATTGGACATCTTACAAAATTCTCAGAGTAATCCATCTAAATGGGGGCTGCACTTCAGAGCACCAAGAAATAAATGGCATCATTAAGATCCCTGGAGTAATGTCACCTTTCTCACTAATGTCTCAGCTCCTGTGACAGTCTTCTCTTGGACATTCAACCTAGCCCTGTTCTTGCTCAAGAATGAGTGGTTTTAGGTTTTTCAAAGTAGCTCACATTTAGGAAAAAAAAAAATATTTGCTTGCAGAATTAGAAAGCCATCTCCTTTTTTAAAGATAAAAATGCAGGGAAATTAACCCATATAATGTGTTTTCTGCTTGTCAGAAAAGAGAGTATATTCTAGCCTATGATTCTCTACAAACTGTCTACAAATTATCCTCTTGACTGATACAAGTGACAGGATTCATTAGCAACCTTAGTGAACTCTCCTTTTCTTTAAAGGTGATTGTCCCAAATTTGAATTGCCCAGGTTCTATGTATCTTTGTACCCCCCTCTCTAATTGGCAATCTGCCATTCGAGTGTTTTCTAATTATTAACAACTATACCTACAGCTGAGAGCAAAGTAGAACTATACTCATTCTCTCCACATACTCATTAGAAAAAAGAAAGGGTGGTCATATAATTCACTTCTGGGTGAAATTTAAGAAAGATGTTTCTGCCACTAAGAGTTGAAATATACTAGAATAGGCCACCCGCGCCTGTAATCCCAGCCCTTTGGGAGGAAGAGGAGGGCAGATCATGAGATCAGGACAGGGAGATCACCCTGGCAAACACAGTGAAACCCCGTCTCTACTAAAAAATACAAAAAATTAGCCGGGCGTGGTGACAGGCGCTGTAGTCCCAGCTACTCAGGAGGCTGAGGCAGGAGAATGGCATAAACCCAGAAGGCAGAGCTTGCAGTAAGCAGAGATCGCGCCACTGCACTCCAGCCTGGGCAACAGAGTGAGACCCTGTCTCAAAAAAAAAAAAAAAAGAAAGAAAGAAAGAAAGAAAGAAAAAAGATAAAAAAATAAA
>NW_012114799.1:318352-334334 GCF_000951035.1 Colobus angolensis palliatus
TATATATGAATAAAATGAAAACTGAAGAATTGTTCTCATGGCTTAGATTTAAAAAGAAACTTTTCTATATAATTTTTATACAATATCCAAAAAAAGAAGAAAGGCTTGCCTTTGCTGTTAACGCAATTTATATAGTAACTTTTTCTCTTTGTATGTGAACTTGGAAAAATCCCTTAAACTCTTTGAACCTCAGTTTTGTCATATATAAAATATTACTAATGATACTTTCCCTCAAATATTTTTGCAATGTGTATGTAAGATTATGTACCCTATTCATGTGCTGAATGCATAGTAATTACTTATTAATATACATCGATAGATCCATTATGTAAACATTTATTTGAGTATGTGTGTGTGTTATATATGTAGATGGATGGCTAGCTAGAGAGAGATAAAGAGATAGAGAGAGACTATTATTTAATCAGGGTACTCAATATAGACAATGGCATGATTCATCCAAGAGTACTTCTCAAAGACACAAAGTAATTTCACATCTTCAGCACAGGTCAACCTGCAGTTTTTGAATGTCCATTTTGTGAAGTGCCCTGCATGAAATGCTTTCAATTATAGGCGGCTGTTAAAATTCATTCCAGAAAGCTAAGAAACAACTTCTCTATATGCTTTTCCTAAAGCTGGTTTAAATCATTGACCTTTCCTCTCTGGTTCATAATACCTTGTCAAGATGCCGTGGACTCTTTCTAATATAAAAGAAAGCAAAATAGGATTCTGCTGTCAATAGAACCCGAGGTGCTGAACACAAATGCTCTCACAGAAGAATGTTAAACTTAGAAACTACACTACGCTAGTTCTACACATAATATTATGCTTAACGAGAGGAGAGAAAGACAAGAAAGAAGGATGCTACAACTGTTAATCAGCAGCCAATTATGTGCTTATTAAGTAATAAATTGGATAAAGATTATGCAACTCCTCTCAATATTTTGCATAGTGTCTTTCTATGTGCGTGGGTTAAATTCAAATTCAGTCTGAGTTTCTGACTTTCTCATTTAAAAAGTCAGTAAAGGGTAATTTTTCTTTCTATTTTCCACAGCTCATGTTGCCATAAACTTCTAACTCCCTGATGGATAGTTGTCAATGAATAATTCATTTAATCAAAGCCTCCACTGTGTAAATTTTTTATTAGATCTTTTGGCAGGGGACACACTATACAATTCTTCCCATCAGAGCTCTGGGGGATCTGGGAATTTCTCTGTAGACTAAACAAAAATGAAAATATTTTAAAAATAGGCACACCACTAGAGCAATAGCAAACCAGATCTCAAAGTGCATCTAAATATTCACCAGGGAAAAAGAGAGGATGGCAATGTAATAGTTTTAATGTCAGAGTGTGGCTAATTTTGTAGGTTCTAGTGTTAAAGAACTTCAATATGAAATGATGGGGTTCAAAAGAGTAGTTTCCAATTTACTTTTAATGATAAAATGGACAGATAAAACAATCAGGCTGTATTTTCAAGTATAGCTATCATTTATATAATAAGATTATCATTCCTGTCACAAGAATGATTTAGAAAATAACTGTTAACTGAGGGGTATCCAAAGTGGTACACACACACACACACACACACACACATTAAACAAAAAACAAATAACAATTCTTCATGATGCGCTCTACAGAGGGAAGCAGGAGTAACCTGCTCATTCCAATCAATAAACATACATGATACCACTTTCAGAGACATGGATGCACGATGCATGCTAGCACAGTAGAGGCTCTGTACGATCCACAAGACAGCTACAAGTGGGTTAACTCTGTAATCCCCAAATTTATTTGACTATGAAATACTAGTAAAAGCACATGGCATTATTATTAGTGTTCTACACAAAACAGTTTGGGGAAACACTAAATTGGCCTCATGTTCCAAATTCAATCTTTAGAATAAATGTTTGCTACTGAGCTCCAGAAACACATCAATAAGCTTAACAATTTTAAGAATATTATTGCAAATTTCTAGTAACATATTCTGAAATATCATATTTTAGATCAAAAGGCAGTCACACATGCTACCTGTTTGTGAGAGCTCATTAAAAGCAAGTGGTCTCAGGCGAGGAGCAGTGGCTCACGCCTGTAATCCCAGCACTATGGAGGGCCGAGGTGGACGGATCACGAAATCAGGAGATGGAGACCATCCTGGCTAAAACGGTGAAACCCCGTCTCTAATAAAAATACCAAAAATTAGCCGGGCGTGGTGGCAGGTGCCTGTAGACCCAGCTACCTGGGAGGCTGAGGCAGAAGAAAGGCATGAACCCAGGAGGCGGAGCTTGCAGTGAGCAGAGATCGCGCCACTGCACTCCAGCCTGGGCGACAGACGGAGATCCGTCAAAAAAAAAAAAAAAAAGCAAAGAAAAGCAAGCAGTCTCAAGAAACTCTGAAAAAAAGGTATAAACTGGCCATGAACAAGAGTAGTAAGAGTACCTTCAACTGTATGTTTTGAGTGATAAATCAATGAATAAAATTGAAAAATATGTTGTCTTTTAGAAAAGAAATGTACTCCACACTTGAACATCCAAGCAACTCTCATTGAAGGGGGAGACATAAACATTTATACTCAAGGGAAAAGCCAAAATTCATGTAGATTATTTGTCCCTCTGTCTCTCCTCTATCTATTGCCAAAAGGACAACTCACATAAAATTCAAAAAAAAAAGTTTTTCATGAAAGTTGTGGTTGTTCACTTTTATCAAACAAACCTAAGCAATAATAGCACGTTACAGCACAGCAAACCCACTCTTCATATCTGATTGAAGTAATGTTTGGATTATGAAGCGTTTTTCATCGATAGATAGGTTTCAACTGTTTCTGAAGAAAAGAAAGGGAACATGGAATTGAGCATTACAGACCCCTGAATAGCCTCACCTTTTCTGCTCAGCACAGCCTGCAGGAAAAAAGCACCAATGTTAGCCAGCGCAGGTGCGTGGGCAGGAGATAGGCTGGAGGTGGGAGTGGGAGGCAGAAAGATCCAACATTTATATTAGCAACTACAATCGTGCATAAATGAAAAGGAAACTGGATATTTTAACCATTGATATTTTGTTAGAAGGAGCCTTGGAATAACTACTTGAACTATTTCCACAAACTAACTTCTACTGAAGAACTTTATCGGATTTAGTTACTGGAGAAGTTGGATAAGGTTTTTCACCCCAAAATTGAAAATTAACAAGTAATCTTGATTCTATGTTCTCTTCCTTTTTGGTGGCTCAAGGTAAAGACTATTTCAAACTCAGAATACATTTGATATATTTATTATTTGAAGAATTCATATATCCTAGGTCAAATGCAGAGTTTTTCTGTTCATTTGTAAATTTCTATAAGCTGTATAAATAATATTTTTCTAAGCAATTACTGGAATGGCCTATTTTAGGCATTATGAGGGCAGGCTAATATTTGTGCCAGTCTAACAATATTTATTACTATGCTGAGGCAGATAGTCATTTCTCCATCTGATAGTCTACATATTCCAAATGTTGAGGTTGATCAGTTTCAAATAAAACACTCACAATATAATAAAGTTATATGAATGATGGTTTATAACAATACCAGCTAAACAGCAGCAACAACAATTTATCTGAGAAGCTAATTTGAGTTTTATTATGTAAGTGTTTATAAAACACATTTAATTATTAACAGATTATTTCTGGAAGAGAATGTGAATATAACTAATGGCTGAATATGTATGCTCATATTGAGCATTCTTTATTAAAACTCTAAAAGGATTTTTAAGATAACATTTTGCGCATATATTTGATTAAATAAGAACTATTTTAACACAAATGGAACTCATGAAAACATTTTTAAATGGTGCCAATTTCATCTTTCTCAATTAAAATGCCTAATTTTCACTTTTACATGTTTTAGAATATTTGTCAAGTTTTAATAAAAAATACGTACGCTATGAATTACTCTGTGGAAGCCATCAAGTTATCATTTAAAGCTGTTGCCATTTTTTCATATTTTCCTACTTAAAAGTTTTTTTAACCTATGTTTTATTCAAAATCTGCTTTTGTTTTCCAACATATATTTTAGCTTTCTAACAGATTTTGAAATTCTAGTTCAGCTGAATATATATTTTCAAAAGACATCTGGGCTGTTCAATGATACCTAGTATCTCTACTACTTATTCTTTCTGCGTGAGTTTGAAGCTTGTCACATTTCTGCAAGCAGTAAGAAAAAAAGGCACGGACAAAAGAGTGCTCAATAGTAAAGAAAAAAAAGCAACAACCTGCCAAGCAAAGTCTCTAGAAGTCAGTTTTCAGCACGATCCCTTGTGTGACTTTAAAATCTCCTCTTAGGAAAGTGCATACTTTTCACAGTTTGAAATGATAAATAATACACTATTCAAAACTTCTGTCAAGATTTTCTTATTCCAAGACCTTACCAACAAGTAAAATGGCCAGGTGTCTTAAAACTATCAGTAATGATTCATAAATACAAAATAAGGTTAACGTTTATTTTAATGTTGCCCATATCAACCTAATCAAATTGAATTGAATTTCCTCTAAAAAGAAAAACGTTGAATGTGCCTGTAACACCAGTTTATTGATATTGTACAAATACCTAAATGCAAATTCCCTTTAAGCTGCAAAAACATGATATTGAAAGTGCTATTACACGGAGGAAAGAGCTTGAGCATTTTTCAATAGGTTGAGCTAGTTTGTACCGGTCACAAATATATCAATGATTAATTTTGATACTTCTTAGTGTTGTTGTTTTCTCCAAAGTGGAATAAAAAAAACATAAATATCCAATTTGCAGCTTTTTAACAAAGATAAACTTCTTTTGGAAAAAAAAACAGTATAAAGAACAAATAGATTTCAAATGGAGTTCCAATCTTGAATAATTGACAGTAGCTTCCTGGAACACTACCTTGAGAATGTTTTGTAGTCCCAAATCTTGTCTCATTTTGAAATAATGCTATGATCAATTACTAGTATCTGCAATGAGCATGTGTGTCATAAATGTGTTTCATATAGTTGCTGCCTCAGCATCTACTTTAGGAATGACATAAGTCCCTGACCTAAGTCATGCTGCATCACCCCTGGCCCAGTTAAATCTTCCTCTGCCCACATGGTCATTTGTAAGGTAATCTGCTTGATTCTCATCTTACTGATCTACAGCCCAGCACACCCAAAGCTACTGACCACAAAACCTAATGTTAACACCAGAGTCATGGGAATAAACTCCCCTCCTCATGTGTGTTTTCTTTAAACTAGCCAATTGGTAACCTCTATGGGAAAGCCTAAGGGGTAACACCCATAGCTCAATAAAGTCATGGCCCCACAGGTCCTCTTTCTGTCTGCTCCTGATCTGCTGGTTCAGTACATTGCTCCTGCAACCTTGCCCCTTGCTTCCTATGTAGTAATCCTCTTCTCTTGTAGACTCATGAGTAATCAACTGCTTCTCATACTTCATATGTTTTGCTGTGCTGCCTTCTCTACGTCTCCTGACCAATACATCCAGACCTAATTTTTCTTCTGGTCATAGCTCTTCCAGAGAGTGACTATCCTGGCAGATCAGACAAGAGCTGCAAAGGTGACTATCAGTCTGCCAGCATAAATAAGTGTGTGTGTGTGTGTGTGCGTGTGTGTGTGTGTGTGCGTCAGGTATACCTAGTAACAAGTTAGGCACAGGCATTAGGCCACCCACTAGGATAAAGAAGTAACCAGTGAAAGGCACATCATAAATACCCACAGCCAAATAGATCCCCTGGAACTCCATCAGGGCAGGGCTAAAGTTTATAGCCACTTTACAATCTCAAAATCAAATTAAAGAGAAATACAATGATAAGTAGACAGAACGGCAGGGTAAGTACCTTGATAGGCAGCTTCTAAGGGAGTTCCCCAGAATTCTCTTTCTGGTATTTATGCCCTTCTGTAATCCTCTTGCCTTGAATGGGGGCTAGCCTTTTGACTTGCTAGAAACCAACAGAATGTGGCAGAAGTGATAGAATGTCCCTTCCAATTTAGATTATAAAAACACTGTGGCTTCTATCTTGGACAGATTCTCAGACTGCTCACCATAGGGAAACCAGTTGTCATGTCATGAGAAAGTCCCATGAGGCCACCTGCATGGCAAGCAACTGAAAGAGAGCTCTGGCCCCAGAGAGCAAAAAACTGAGACCCCATGAGTAAGCTTGGAAGCAGATCCTCCACCAGTAAAGCCTCCTGATAAGACCAAAGACCCTGACAATCGCTTAACTGGAACCTCACTATTAGAGACCTTAAGTTAGAGATGCTGAATTCCTAGTCAAAGAAACTGTGAGATAATGAGTAGTTTTAAGCCATAAAGTCTGGAAGTATTTGTTATGGAGTAATAGGTAACAAATACAGCTACCCTGTATTCTCACTCCTGGTGTCCTGAAATGTCTTAATAAAAATTCAGTAGATGGTAGCTTCTGTTATTCCTTAATGCCCAATCCCAAACCAGTTAATCCTTTATCCCAAATAACACTTATTGAGCTTCTGTTCCTTTTTTTTTTTTTCCTTGAGATGGAGTCTCACTCTGTCACCCAGACTGGAGTGCAATGGCTTGGTCTCCACTCACTGCAAACTCTGCTGCCCAGATTCAAGCAATTCTCCCGTCTCAGCCTCCCAAGTAGCTGGGACTACAGGCACCTGCCACCACACTCGGCTAATTTTTGTATTTTTAGTAGAGACAGGTATTCACTATGTTGGCCAAGCTGGTCTTGAACTCCTGACCTCGTGATCTGCCTGCCTCGGCCTCCTAAAGTGCTGGGATTACAGGCATGAGCCACTGCACACGGCCTCAGCTTCTTAAAAGACACTGGATAAAAGGCACTGGATAAAAAAGACTCCTTAAAATACACTGGATAAAAATCTAGCAGATATAAAGGTAAAGAAAGTGTCTTGCTCTTATATCTAAAGAAGTTACAAGAAGATAGAAATTGAAGATTAAGAGGAAAACAAAATTTTAAATATCCACAGCATAGAAATCATAAAGAATCACCAAAGTACATAATCGATATGCCCACCGCCTCTCTTCCACTCCATTTTTCTACTAATAGCTTTGTTTCTCATTGATTCTCTTCCACTCCATTTTTCTACTAATATCTTTGTTTCTAATTGATTCTCTTCCACTCCATTTTTCTACTAATATCTTTGTTTCTCATTGATTCCTGAACACAGTACTAGGATCTTTCTTTCTAGACTCTACAGCCCTACAGTTAATAAAATCCAGGATAATGATTCACAGAACTACTAAGCATAGTGCACTTACTCAGATAATTTGTTGAAAGAAATAATGCATCGTATTTTGGGAAGTCACATGATGGTTTCTTTCTCCTGCTGGTTATGTCATAACTCTGAAGCCACATTTGTTCATTCGCTAGATTGTTCAAGGTTTGCAGAAAGTGATGAAGCTTTCAAATCAGAATTTTCTGAGTTTTTATCTTGATTTTGTCACTTACTGCCTCTTAAAACCTTGAAAAGTAAATTAGCCTCTGATGCATAATTTGTTTCCCCTATAAACTGTGGCTATTACTGCTCACCTATTCTGGTGGGTTATTCTGAGGACTCAATGAGATGAGCCATATAAAGTGCAAAGTGCTAGTAGGAGTCTGTCACATAATTAGAACTCAGTAAATGTTAGTTACAAATAGGGATACAATGAGTGAGGCATGCTCCACAGCATCAAAGCATATGAAGTTTTTGAGAGAGTCTTCTAATAACAACATCAATAAAGTATGGTTAAAAGTCACCTATGGATTTTAATATGATTCATAAAACAACCGGTGTAAACATCTATTGGGTGTCCGCTATGTGCAAATCTCTGCAATGATGAGTAAGATGTTTGTGAGCCAGACATAGCCCTTAACCTACAGTAGAGCATTATGAAATGAGTGGACACACATAAATTGCGATTAAATAAGACAGCGAAAGATAACTACAATTTTTAGAAGCACAATCTATGGCAAATATGGAGACATCAAATTAAATCTGATGGAAGCTTTGGGAACCATCTTGAAGGCTCTGTGATTGGAGATGGAGTTTGAAAAATTGGAATTGTATTTACCTATAGGAGGAGAAGAAGCATGTAGGGCTACAGAAACTGCATAAACAAATGCCTTGAGGAAGGAAAGTGCAGGAAAAGCAAAGTGACAAGATTAGAAGGCAGAGAGTGAAATAAGGTGAAAGAGGTAGATAAGGAGAGAAGGAGAGGTGATACAGAGAGTGATGCAGTGCTGAAATGCAGTTACGTGATAATAAAGTCACAGGCGTGGTGGCGGGTGCCTGTAGTCCCAGCTACTTGGGAGGCTGAGACGGGAGAATTGCTTGAACCCGGGCGGCAGAATTTGCAGTGAGCAGAGACCAAGCCATTGCACTCCAGCCTGGGTAACAGAGTGAGACTCCATCTTATTTTCAAGAACTTGACTCTTTAAATGCCTGAAAAATATCACTTTAAAATGTAATGGTGCTTGCTAATCTATAGATTTCTGTCCTAAAGACCAGTCCCTGCTACTCTAAAATATTTTTGATTGTGGAATTAGAAATTTCTTCAATAATTCCCTTTTAAACCACAGGGACATACTTTGCAGCACTTACTATTTGATACATATTGCATGTATATTTGAAATTAGTAAGCTAAATTCTCCCCACAGAATCAGACCCATGATACCACAGCATTATAATCCATCTCTGATAGAGGCACTTACGGACATCTCACAGAAAGCATGATTTGCTTCGAAAATGATAATCTAGAAGCCACAAGAACAATTCCTCCAAATATCACTTAATTCCTTCTAGCATATAATCATTAGCATCTTTCTAGACTCTAGAGCAAAGCTATACGGGAACTAAGGTGTTTTTAGATGGTGAATTCCTGTAGGACTGGAGGTGAGAACAGGACAATTCAGCAGTCCTCTGGCATTGATAATGACTAGCACTATAAAAAGTAAAGAAGTTTTGCTTACAATAAAACAAAAACCAGTACCTTAAAAACATAACATAATTTAGCCAATTCTCCCCCCAAGATGAATAAAAATCACAAGGGCTTTTACTTATGCCATCTGCAAAATACCGTATGAGGATAGGAAAATCTCTCATTATTTTTCACTGTATAGCAACTATAAATATTTCATGCTATTTAGCTTTTTGAACTACTTCAATTAATTAATTAATTAATTAATTTCTCAGTACATAAACATTGACCAAATTATTATCATTCTCGAATCTGAAGCTGTTTGCATTGTCCTCAAAAAGGACAAAGATAAAACATCTGTGGACAGTTAGCATTCTGGATAAAACCATACAGGATAAATTCAACATACATTGGATACTTGGAATAAGGCTTTGAAAGACATGAAAAATTATAAGGCTAGAACCTATAATGTGTAATATGAATACATCATATTCCCATGGACACCTGTCTCAAGAGTGTACCCAGTTATCCTTCACTTGAGTTAAAGTACTATTCAATATAACTCCTACTAAAGCACTAACAAGTCCCAGAAAACGCAGGGTAGAATATTTATTGAAAAATCTAAGAAAAACATAAAAAATACAATAGCATGCAGGTGACCATGGTGCATATCAAATTCACCTTCCTAAATATTTCTTACATCATTCTAGCTTCCACATCAGAAACTCAGAGAAAATCTCCATTGCATGAAAGATAAATGTTGAGATAATTGGCCTGGAATTCATGTTCAGACATAATACGTAATCAATCCTTCATTTCATGTTTATCTCATGGTAATTCTCAAAATGAACTCCTATACCTAATCCCTCAAAACTATTACAGAGCTTCTAAAATATGTCTCGCTGATAACCATTCCCAAATAATTAAATTACCTTTTCATGTTAATATATTTTGAAACACTAATATGAAATTCAAGTCCTACCTCTTCATCTTTGATAACTTCTAGTATTACCATCTTACATTTTAGCCAAAATAAGCTTCTTCATTTTCTAAACTTTTTTTTTTTTTTTTTTGAGATGGAGTCTCACTCCATTGCTCAGGCTGGATTGCAGTGGCATGATCTGAGCTCACTGCAGCCTCGACTTCCCGGGTTCAAGCAGTTCTCCTGCCTCAGCCTCCCAGTAGCTGGGACTACAGGAGTGAGCCACCGTACCTGACCCCTTTTTCTAAACATTTCAGCACTTATTATCTGCACCATTTATTTGGCATTTAATAATACTGGAGATATTTGTAGCTGCCCCTTTTCTCTGACCCTTATCCCTGGCCACCATTAAACCTAAAATATTAAAGTGTTATTATACACTGAATTCAGAAACACTAGGGACTGACATTCATTTAGTGGTGGCTACCAACACTCATACCCAATGAAATAACATAAATCATAATGTATACCTGTAGTAAGGTTACTACTATTTATGAAACTTTTGCTTTATGTGTGCATGTATATGTAGGTATTTAGTGGATTGCAATTAAAATATATTTCTTATAATCTGTCAAGATTTTTTAAAAATTGTTCGAATACCACCATCCTAGGGAACCATGTCTCCTGCTTATTTAAATTCAGAGTGCCCAATAATAACTTTTTATCAAACAGATGCTCAAAATGGGTAAGACAGGATAGTGAGTGAAATTAAAGGAGAATCATAGAGATATATATATAAATATGTGTATGTGTGTGTGTGTATATATATATTCCATATATATATTCCATATATATATATTCCATATATATATATGGAATCCAAAACCAAAAGACAAAATAAAGACATTGGGAGCATCAATGTGTATGTATTGAATGGGAGAAATGGGGAATGTGAAATTGATGAGGTGAAATTTTATTCATGGTGCTGCCTGAAGCTGGCTCTGAATTGAGACCTCAACCCAAGGTTATGTGGTACAATGGCTGTTATGCTTCAATGAGTAAATCTTTATGGATCTTCACCAAACTCAAGCGCAATGTACAGAAGTTTATAATAACAGCAAGTGATACCACAAAGCAGTATGAAAAAAAGGGGCTTATATTTCTCTAATGTATAAGCTGAAACATTTGACACCCTTAATAAAATCTATCAATGCAATAGTGATTTTCTAAATTCATGATTTTCTTATGACTATCTCCTTTCATGTACTACTACATAGCCCAAAATTTGGTACCCACTTTTCACAATCAGCATGTAGATAAAGCTTTATATTTTAAAACAAAGATGACATACTGATAAATATTTATAGCTTACAGAACTGAAATAGCATCATCTTTCTTAAACATCATCATTCCAAAATATGTGACATCTTTGTCTATTATCTTTCTCAAGCTATATTTTGAATTTGTTATGTGAAATATCCAAAACAATGCAAATTACCAAGCATATTTCATGTGACAGATAGTATTATGTGTTCACAATTCTTCCTTCCTTCCCCACATTGAAATGGCTTATTGTGGTTTAGCCACAATGCATCTATAATGCTCCTCTTCACTGACTTCGAGCTTGACCTTGTGACTTGCTTTGACTAATCGAATGTGAGTTAATATAACAAGCTCTATCCAGCTAGGCTGTAGATGTGCATGTGTGGTTTGACTTGTTTATGCAATCCTGCCCTATCCTGTACAAATATTATTCCCCAGCAAAGGATAGGCTCCAGATTAAAAGACACATAGACACCTGAACCCAACCAACATCCCAAAGCAGAGACACATTAACAACACACAGGAATTTCAGTGAGGGATAAATTTTGTCTGTGGTTAGTCAATTGACATTTTGCATCATTTATTGTAAGGCATTATTTTCAAAAAAACTAATTGATGTTTTAATAATTGATTTATAATTCAGATTATAAGAATATTTCCACCAAATTAAAGTACTAAAAATATGTCACAGATACCCTTTAACACTCTTGAAAAGTCTCAACACTTTAAGTTTTCAACATAATTTCCTTGGCATAAGTACTCTTCTTGGAGAATAATTTTATTGAATACTTACTATGGAAATCATTTTTAACTACCTTCCATTTTTGTCTTTCTGAATTAAGACCCACTCTCCTGGACATTTCAGATATAACTTATAACTCATCATTTCTTGAATTCAAACATATGAAATCTATTTAATAATGAGCATATGTGTGAGTGTGTTTTGAATCCCTTTGTGAATTTTGCACTAATATTTTATAAAGAAAAAATAAAGTTTCAGATCCAGTCTCAGAGTACACAGCTATCTAACATGGATATGAGAAAGGCATTTGAAAATAAATACTAACCCGATGAAGCAACTCTTGACTTAATAATGAATAAATCTAGTAAAATAGTGTATTTTGAAATGATTTTTATACTAGAGTGGGATGTTTATAGATTTGCAGTTGTTGAGGATAAAGCCTTTAAAACAGCTTACCCAGCTATCGTGTTTAAATATGTCAAATATGTGCCTGGAAATGCCTTTAAAAGACAGAATAGCACATATTCTATATAGGACCATAATTAATTAAGAAGATGAAACTTGACTAGGCAAGCTCTGGGAGAAACATCAAGGCAAAGGTAGCCTTAAGCATTTATTGGATAAAGAATCATAGATATCATGGCTAAATATATCATTAATGGTCATTCTAGGCCAGGGGCCAAAGTCAGAGTTTTAACTAAAATGGCAATCAGACATTAAGCCACATCAACGACTTGGTTTAAGTGACTGGTAGCAAGGGGGAGTGGTAGGGCTTCCGGAGGACCAGAGATGCATGCTTTTACCAAGGGCAGTCAGTCTTCTATCTATTATGTGTTGCAAGATATTAATAACAAATCTCCCAATTTTTGAAGTACCATCAACTGATTCAAATTTAAAGCACTTTAATACACAAACACGTTTGTGATCCTAATTTGACCCAGAAGATATGACTTCTGTTGTAGGTAATCTCTTCCTAGTATTTTGTAGAATAAAAAACTACATCTAAGAGAAGGAAATGACTTGCTCTTGGACACAGCGATTACTTCCAGACTCAGGGTCAGAACTGCTAAGATTTTACAGTCTCATTAAATCATTACTGTGCAGGCTGCCAGCTACACTATGTTTTTATGGGGAAAAAGGTATAAATGTAGGATGCTTATGTTTCTTCCACTGCAAGTACCATGATTTTGGTTTATGTTTTTTCCTTCTGTAGAATTACATGGAATTTGGTGATTAATATACAATCTATTATGAATGAGTTTTACTTCTTTGTAGGGACTTTGGGAAGAAATAATTCATGAAAGCAGTCAATATGTAGATGCTAGTATAGTAAAAGGTAGAATACATTACAGATGAGGAGAAAACCTTTATTTTATTAAAGTGAAATTTCTGAGCATGCCATTTATCCAAGAGTCAGAACTGTCTGAATATAAAGGCTACCTTATTTAATTTACCATAAGCAAAATTTTATGGAAAAACTGAATTTTTATTTGTATCCATTATTGACCAAGACTCATGTTTGAAACAGAAAGAAACAATATGTTTATAAAAAGGTTATGTTAATATGTAGATGTACCTATCACAATCAATATTTGCTTTAGATTTCTATATATGTAGTCAAAATGGATAAATATTTACCTATATTCACTGACATTTTAGTTTCTGAGAAAATATTTTTAAACTAAAAATAAAATAGTAAGTATATGAAAATGAGAACATATTTTAAAATAAAAATAATAGTAGTAAACATATTAAGATAATGAGAGCAAATAATTGTGACATTTACTGAATAAAGATATAGAAGAAGACTTGAAAAAATGGGAGATACTGATGACAAAAGACTTGGTGTTACATCAGTTGTCTCAGATATATAATGATCAGTAAGTTAAAAAAAAAGTTCTGGATTTTGTGTTCTTGCAAATGAATACATTGAATTAATATGTGCCTTCTTCCTATTAAAAGACATAGAGATGTGAGATACATTATTTATCAGATTTTTTTTCAAATTACTTAACTGTGTTAAAAACAAGGAGAGGAAATCGTATGTGGTAGAAATGAAAATGGAACCTCAAGAATGAGAATGGTAAACTCAGGGGTCAAGGATTCTCTCTTTGGAGGGAGATGGCATGTGGCACTAGTTCTGTGGGTACTTGCTGGCTCCTCTTTATCCCTTGTCAACTGTCTGCAGCTGAAAACCCAAACTGACAAGACATCCTGAGATCGTGTTTAATTTAAGGTTGTTAGTACCTGTCTAGTAAAACCTGACTGTGATATATTTTAGGAGGAAGCCTGTGTCTTTTGAGAACAGTTGCAATAATATAAACCTTGCAAAAGACATGTTAATATGGAGATAAATAAGATACACTGCCACACAGCAGAATTTAAGAAAGGATATAAAAGAGAGATGAGAAAAACTTCATGGTAACCTCTGGATGTAGTACAAGGGAATAACATACGTTTCAAACTGTTCATCACCTTTCAACATTTGCTTCTGATTTTACAACATACACAAAAAAATAAATTCCCTTCCCTTGTCCTCTCCAACACATATATTGAAGAAGTAAAAGCAAGTGATAAATTGGATTATAGAAAGTCTTGGGAAAGAAAAGCCAACATAGACAAAAATGCTCAAGGCCAAATGGGAATTCCTCATGATGCCAAGGCCAATTTTTTAAGTTTCCAGATTCACTAAACAGTATTTCTTCACCACGCATTCCGTATAACATTCACTTATTGTGCACTAGGAATCCTCAAACTTGAAACGATCCACCAAAGTAGTTGTACGGCTCAGTGCCCTTTAGACTTACTAAAATTATGCCTTCCAGCTGACTTAAAATAAAAGAAATCTACCACTTTCAACCGGTTGCAATGAAATCCAAAATGGCATAGATTCAGTGGATTCCATGATGCAAGTTAGATTGCAGAGCAAGATGTGCTCTACGTTTTTTCGTTGTTGTTGTTGCTGTTCTTGTTTTTTCTTCAGCCACAGAGACTATAGCTCCTCCTCATAATTATATTCCATTAAGGTAGGTTGGCATTTATTGGCTGTGAAATGCAGTTTCCAGATAATGCCTCTATGCACTATTTTCCACTGTTCCACTTCTATTAACAAGGACAATTCAAGGGCAAATACTAATTATGCTTTTGACACAGTTTTAACTCCATGTTTAGCTTTGAGAGTAATTCTGTAGCATGCCCCAATTCCCTTGTCAGTTTCCCCTACTTTTAATTTCCAAATTGAATGAACTTATGAACTCAAGGATAGACTCTGACTTTAAAAGTATATTGCCCCACTCAAAGTTTTAGTTCCATTTTTCAGAAGAACACTTCCAATTAAAACCTGTTTATTAAGAACCAGAAAAAATTAAAACACTGGAAAATAGCACTAAAACGAGCTTAAAAATCATACACCCTTTACTTTTGCCTATTTAATCACAGACTACTATAGTTAGGATAGACTTTTGTGATCCACTTTTCTAAAATTTAAACTTATTCATGAATAAGAGTAACTTACACTCAAGGAAACAATGATACTTCTCACTGAGATTTTTTAAAACTTGTAAATCTACTTTGTTTGAGGGCTGGCAAGAGCATTGTGTTTATGGAGTCATTTCACAGCAGAGTGATTTATCTTGTGCCAAGCTTTTGTTGAGTTGAACATCTGACCTCCAATTGAACAGCAAATACATTCACATGATCTTCACATTTCTTGGTTTAGGAATGGTAAAAAGTAGCACACAAAAACTTTCATACCATGAAAGAAAAGTAAGTTCAAATTATTACCAACAGAATGATTTGAACCCATTTCTAGCTCCCTAGTTGCTATATAAAACATTCTGATATTAACAAAAAACTTGAAAATAATACCATGATGTTATATACATAATACCATGAAGTTAATACATAGTCATAATACAATTATATATATATCATAATGACTATACAATTAATATAATATAAAATGTATAATATATATAATTGTTATGAAAAGTTACTGAAAAAGATTGTTTCGTTAATGCCAGAAGTGTTGTTTCCTGGAAAAGCAGTGACTGAATTATATAAATTTTCAAATTTATTAGTTTTTAAACATATTATTTTTGAAAG
>NW_012114799.1:334384-351806 GCF_000951035.1 Colobus angolensis palliatus
CAGAATGATTTGAACCCATTTCTAGCTCCCTAGTTGCTATATAAAACATTCTGATATTAACAAAAGACTTGAAAATAATACCATGATGTTATATACATAATACCATGAAGTTAATACATAGTCATAATACAATTATATATATATCATAATGTCTATATAATTAATATAATATATAATGTATAATAGATATAATTGTTATGCATAGTTTCTGGAAAGCAGTGACTCGTTAATGCCAGAAGTGTTGTTTCCTGGAAAAGCAGTGACTGAATTATATAAATTTTCAAATTTATTAGTTTTTAAACATATTATTTTTGAAAGTATAATTATATAAGTTAAAATATATTTTAAATTATAAATAAAAAGAAACATATGGCCGACTGACATATAACCACTATTAGATATACTAAATCAAGTATGACCAAATTAAACATTTGTAAGTAAAGAAATGTACACATAGATAATAAAATTATGCTATATATCATATATCATATATAGTTTGTGTGAATACATTTACACGTATGTGTATTTTTAATATCATCATTCATTCAACACAAATATGACATGAGAGAGGCCTCTAAATGGTCACCTAATACTTAGGGCAGCAATATGTCTAGGTACAGACTATAAATATTTCCTATACTTTCCTGTAACTAAGTGTGGCCATGTGATTATGTTCTTGGCCAATGAACAATAAGTAAAAGGTTTCCTAGGGTGATTCTGGATAAGGTACTATTACTAATATGGGTATAAATAGATGAAGTGTGTGTCTTTTGCTATTCTTTTTTGTTTTTTGGGGTTTTTTTTGAGATGAAGTTTTGTTCTTGTTGCCCAGGCTGGAGTGCAATAGTGCAATCTCAGCTGACTGCAACCTCTGCCTCCCAGGTTCAAGCGATTCTCATGCCTCAGTTTCCCAAGTCGCTGGGATTACAGGCATGCACCACCAGGACCTTTTAATTTTTTGCATTTTGGTAGAGATTGGGCTTCTCCATGTTGGTCAGGGTGGTCGCAAACTCCCAATCTCAGGTGATCCATCTTCCTAGGCCTCCCAAAGTGCTGGGATTACAGGTGTAAGCCACCGTGCCCAGCCATTCTTTTGCTATTCTTTCCTCCCTTTGGGCACTGGGAATGCAGGCAGGATGAATGGAATTCCAGAAGTAATTCTAGATCACAGAATGATCCTCAGTTGGAAGATAAATGTTAGCAAGGTGCAAGAAATAGATGACCACTACTCTATCTGTCCTGGATTACTACCTCTGTATCCTTCTACATAAAAGAGAAATGACTTAACTTTGTGTAAGCCATTGCAATTTTTGGTGTTCTGTCACAGGTAACTGAACTTAATCATCATTGGTAAAATACATATGTAAGCACAATTATTTATTTTTTATTTACTTTTTGAGACAGGGCCTCACTCTGTTGCTCGGGCTGGAGTGCAGTGGTGCTATCACAGCTCACTGCAGCCTCAGGCTCAAGTGATCCTCCCACTTCAGCCTCCCCAGTATCTGGGACTACAGGAGCATGCCAGTGTGCCCTAAGTAGCAGAGATGACCTCATCTCACTATGTTATCCAGGCTGGTCTCAAGCTCCTGGCCTCAAGTGATCCTCCCATCTCAGCCTCCCAATGTGTGTAACCACATAAAGTAAAATAGAATCATTATATCTGAAGTGCGCAATCTGCCTTTTCTCATTTAACATTGAGTGCATGTTTGTTTATTATTACAAATTATTCTATATTTAATTTAGGGTGATTTTCAATTTAACTATAATTTATTTATTTAACAACATTTTAAAGATTCTTTTTTGCCAACTTGAATACTACAGTTTGTAAGCTAGAACAATTTTATTTCTGGATTATTGTCTTTGTTATCCTACTTTTCAGTCAGTTATTTAAACTCTCTTGAATAATTTTATCATCTATTAAATAGGAATGGTACCTATTTCAGCAAGTTGCCATGAAAATTAAGAGAAAAAAGTTCATATAGCTGACACACATTAAATGTTCAATTTAACACCAGTTACTGGCAGCATCTTCACTGTTGACCTGCTTAAATCTTTCACTCTAATCCTTTTGCATAGCATACTAATTTCAGGCATATAAAGTATAACAAAATCTATTTCAGTGTACCATGACAATAACAAATTTAACTTGAAAGTGTGTTTGTTTCCTTGATGCTTTTAGCATCAATACACAATATTTGCTTTTGAACAGAAATATTTTCAAGTTTTAATGACGGCTGTTTCCATTTAAAGAATAGAAGTAATCATAAGAGTAGAGGAAAAGAGAAAATAGTGGTACATATATTTTAATTGCAAGTGGAATTCTACATATATTCTATCTCTTTTCCACAGTTTGAATCCTTCTCTTAACAAAATCCTCTTCTAGGACTCTTTATAACTCTGAATTCAATTCTGTTGACATTACTGACTTGAAATCCATTCTATTAAATGATTTTAAACCAGAAGACAAAATAGGTTATATCATCAAGGCATATATCTATGTTATATGAACGGCCTAATGTAGATCATAATGTTATATAACTTAGGAAAAAAATACTCAGCATCTGAAACTAACGGGCTTCTACTTAGTTTTGCATTCTATCTAGATGAATTGCCATACTGAGTGACGTAGTTTGGATATATGGCCTCTCCAAATATCACACTCAGATATCATCCTCAGTGTTGAAGATGAGGCCTGGTGGGAGGTTTCTGGGACATAAGAAAGAATCTTTTGTGGCTTGATGCTGTCCTCTCACAAAATCTAGTTGTTTCAAGTGTGCAGCACCTCCCTCACTCCCTCTTTCACTCCAGTTCTTATCATGTGACATGCCTGCTTACCCCTTGCCTTCTGCCATGATTGTAAGCTCCCTGAGGCTTCCCCCAGATGCCAGCACCATGCATCCCATACAAACTTCAGAACTGTGAGCCAATTCAACCTCTTGTCTTTATAAATTGCCCCATCTCAGGTATTTCTTTACAGCAACACAAGAATGGCCTGATACAGAAAATTTGTACTGAGGAGTGGGGTATTGCTAAAAATTACCTGAAAATGTGGAAGCACCTTTGGAACTGGGTAACAGGAAAGGGTTGGAAGAGTTTGAAGGGCTCAGAAGAAAACAGGAAGATAAGGAAATGTTTAGAACTTCTTAGAGACTGGTTAAATGGTTGAGGTCAAAATGCTGATAGTGATATGGACAGTGAAGTTCTCACTTACAAGGTCTCAGATGGAAGTAAGGAAATCACTGGGAACTGGAGCAAAGATCATACATGTTACGCCTTAGCAAATAACTTGGCTGCATTCTGTTTATGCCCTAAGGATTTGTGGAAGCTGGAACTTCAGAGTCATAATTTAGAGTATCTGTGGGAAGAAATTTCTAACCAGCAACGTATACAAGATGTGGCCTGGCTGCTTCTAACAAGCAGCCTACATTCAGATGCAGGAGCAAACGAAAGACGTTAAAGTTGGAACATCTATTTAAGAAGGAAGAAGAGTGTAAAGGTTTAAAAAATTTGCAGTCTGAACCTGTGTTAGAAAATTTTCAGGGGAAGAATCCAAGTGAGCTGTGAAGCAACCACTTAACACATTTGCATGACTCAAAAATAGCCAGGTGCTGTTAGACAAGACAATGGGGAAAAGGCCTCGAAGGCATTTCAGCAGTCTCCCAGGTATCCACTCCCATCAAAGGCCCTTTGGCCTAGGAAGAAAATCATTTTCCTGGGCCAGTTCCAGAGCACCAGAGCCCTACACTACCTTAGAAAACGACTCCCTGCATCCTGGCTGCTCCAACTTCAGCCATATGCTCAGAGGGTCCCAGATACTGCTCAGTCTGCTGCTTCAGAGAAGGCATGCCATAAGCCCTGGTGGCTGAGAAGGCTTGGCACTCTCTCCACCCAAATCTCATCGTGAATTATAGTTCCCACAATCCCCATATGCTGTGGGAGGCACCCAGTGGCAGGTTATTGAATCATGGGAATGGTTACCTCCATGCTGTTCTTGTGATAGTGAGTGAATTCTCATGAAATCTGATTATTTTATATGTGGCTTTCCCCCTTTTGCTTGGCACTTCTCCTTGCTGTTGCTATATGAAGAAAGGCATGTTTGCTTCCCCTTCCACCATGATTGTAAGTTTCCTGAGGCCTCTCCAGCCATGCTGAACTGTGAGTCAATTAAACTTCTTTCCTTTATAAATTATCCGGTCTCATGTACATCTTTATTAGCAGCATGTGAACAAACTAATATAGTAAATTGGTACTACAGAAAGTTGGTTGTTGCTGTAAAGAGACCCGAAAATGTAGAAGCAACTTTTGAACTGGATATCAGGCAGAGGTCAAAACAGTTTGGAGGGCTCAGAAGAAGACAGGAAAATGTGGGAAAGTTTGGAACTTTCTAGAGACTTGGAGGGCTCAAAAGACAGGAAGATGTGGGAAGGTTTGGAACTTCCTAGAGACTTGTTGAATGGCTTTGACCAAAATCTGACAGTGATATGGACAATGAAGTCCAGGCCATGGTGGTCTCAGATGGAAATAAAGAACTTGTTGGGAACCGGAGCAAAGGTTACACTTCTTATACTTAAGCAAAGAGACTGGCAGCATTTTGCCCCTGCCCTAAATATCTGTGGAAATTTGAACCTGAGAGAGATGGTCTAGGATATCTGGTAGAAAACAATTCTAAGCAGCAAAGCATTAAAGAGGAAGCAGAGCATAAAAGTTTGGAAAATTTGCAGCCTGATAATATGATACAAAAGAAAACCCCATTTTCTGGGGAGAAATTCAAGCTGATTACAAAAATTTGCATAAGTAACAAGCAACAGAATGCTAATTACCAAGACAATGGGGAAAATGTCTTCAGGGCATGTCAGAGGCATACATGGCAGCCCCTCCCATCACAGGCCAAGAGAAACAGGAGGGATAAATGGTTTTGTGGGCCTGGGCCAAGGACCCCTGCTGTGTGCAGAATAGGGACTTGGAGCTCTGTTTCCCAGCCACTCCAGTCATGGCTAAAAGGGACCAAGGTATAGCTCATGCCATGGCTACAGAGGCTGCAAGCCCCAAGCTTTGGCAGCTTCCACATGGTGTTGAACCTGCGGGTGCACAGAAGTTAAAAGTTGAGATTTGGGAACCTCCACCTAGATTTCAAAGAATTCAAGGAAATACCTGGATGTCCAGGCAGAGGTGTGCTGAACAGACTGAGCCTTCTTGGAGAACCTCTTCTAAGGCAGTGTGGAAGGCAAATGTGGGATTGGAGCCCCCACATAGAGTCCCCATTGTATCACTACCTAGTGGAGCTGTGAGAAGAGGACCACTGTCCTCCAGACCCCAGAATGGTAGATCCACCAACAGCTTGAACTGCACACCTGGAAAAGCCACGGACACTTGCTGTCAGCCCATGAAAGCAGCCAGAAGAGCGTCTGTACCCTGCAAAACCACAGGGATGGAGCTGCCAAATGCTGGGGGAGCCCACCTCTTGCATTAGGGTGACCTGGATCTAAGGCATGCAGTCAAAGGTGATCATTTTGGAACTTTAAGGTTTAATGACGGCCCTACTGAATTTCAGACTTGCATGGGGCCTATAGCCCCTCTGTTTTGGCCAATTTCTCCCATCTGGAATGGGTGGATTTACCCAATGTTTGCCCTCCCATTGTATCTGTGAAGTAACCAACAAGCTTTTGCTTTTACAGGCTCATACGCAGAAGGAACTTGCCTTTTCTCAGATGAGATATTGGACTTGGATTTCCAGGTTAGTGCTAGAATGAGTTAAGACTTTGGGGGACTGTTGGAAGGGCATGAGTGTGTTTTAAATTGCAAGCACATGAGATTTAGGAGGCGCCAGGGGTGGAATAATATGGTTTGGCTGTGTCCCCACCCAAATCTCATCTTGAATTGTAGTTCCCATAATCCTCATGTGTCATTGGAGGGGGCAGGTGGAGATAACTGAATCATGGGGGTCACTCCCCTCATCCTGTTTTCCGGATAGTGAGTTTTCATGAAATCTGATGGTTTTATAAGGGGTTTCCCCCTCTTTTGTTTGGCACTCTCTTTGTTGCCTCCATGTGAAGAACATGTTTGCCTCCCCTTCCACCATGATTGTAGATTTCCTGAGGCCACCCCAGCAACTCTGAAATGTGAGTCAATTAAACCTCTTTTCTTATAAATTACCCAGTCTCAGGTATGTCTTTATTAGAAGCATGAGAATGGATCAACACAGTGGCTTTCATCTGGTGTTAAGCCTGCAGGTATGCAGAGTGCAAAAGTTAAGAAGGCTTGTGGACTTCCACTTATATTTCTGAGGGTGTATAGAAAAGCCTGGGCACCCAGGCAGAAGCCTGCTTCAGGGGCAGAGCCCTTAAAGAGAAGCTCTACCAGGGAAGTGCAGAAGGGAAATACAGGGTTGGAGGACCCACACAGAGTTCCCACTGTGGCATTGCCTAGTGAAGCTGGGGGAAGGAGGACACTGCCCTACAGACCTCAGAATGGTAGATCCACCAGCAATTTGCATCCTGCACTTGGAAAAGCACCCAACAGCCTGATAGAGCAGTGGCCAAAGAGGTGGTGTTGTCCAAGCCCTTGGGAGCCAACCCCTGGTAGCAGTGTGCCTTGGATATGGGACATGTAGTCAAAAAAATTTATTTTAAAGTTTTGAGGTTTAATGACTGTCCTGCCAGGTTTCAAACTTGCATGGGGTCTAGAGCCCTTTTCTTTTAGCCAGTTTCTCTTTTTTGGAGCAGAAATGTTTACCTAATGCCTGCACCCTCTTGCATCTTGGAGGTAAATAAACATAGGTGGAAGGGACTCATCTTGTCTCAGATGGAACTTTGGACTTAGGACTTTTGAGTTAATGCTGGGATGAAATAAGACATTGGGGGACTATTGGGAAAAGATTTTTGTATTTTGTAATGTGAGAAGGAAATGAGATTGCGGGTTCAGGGTGGAATGATATAGTTTGGATATATGTTCCCTCCAAATCTCATGTGCAGATGTAATCCCCAGTGTTGAAGGCGGAGACTAGTGGAAATTGGGTCATGGGGAAGGCTCCCTCATGGCTTGGTGCTGTCCTCTCACAACATCTGGTTGTTTAAAGTATGTGGCACCTCCCCCACTCCCTCTCTTGCTCCTGTTCTCACCATATGATATGCCTGCTCCTGCTTTACCTTCTTCCATGATTGTAAGCTCCCTGAGACCTCCCCAGAAGCCAAGCAGATGTTGGCACCATGCTTCCTGTACACCTTACAGAACTGTGAGCCAATTCAACCTCTTTTCTTCATAAATTATCCAGTCTCAGATACTGCTTTATAGCAACACAAGAATAGCTTAATGCACTGAGATACTGTACATTCATATTAACTGTCAAAATGAAAAGAAAGCTGGAACTATGGGTCAAAATAAAAATCTTGGTTAACGACTTTGCCTTCAGCGAACTCCTTATAGCTAGAGGGTTAGAAGAGATATTTTTCATTTAAAGGCACACAACTGGGAAAAGGGAGCTCTACATCAGAGAAATCAATTAGTTTAGACCAGAGATTTGAGGAATTTAAGCAAATTTTATTCAAGTACGTAAAGAAATATCTGGCAGTCCTTACCCTATGGCTAAGTTAAAAATAAACCTTTAATTATTTCAAATGAACAACTCCAGTGAACATCAAACCCATTAGATTTCCCCTCCTATAGACTCTGTGGACTGAAGTAAACACGGAGGGAAAAGGTTGTTCTCAATAAATCATAATTAATCATATTTGAAGAATCAGAATAGAGTTAACAAACATAATGAGGCATTTGGTATATCTGAGTTAAACTAGGGTTAAACTAAACAATAAACTTGGCAATTATTTCAGATGTAATCAAACATTCAGGGTTTCTAAGTTAACTGTCCATTGCAGTCAGGTTTGCACAGGTAGACTTATTCAAATGATTTAAGTAAAAGTACTCACTGGACTTATTTAGATAATTAAGAAGAGTGGCTCCTACAGCAAGGTTGCGGGGACAGGGATGAGTTCTCTGCATTTATTATCCAGTGTGCCCAAATTTTATGTAATTTAATCAACAATTTATTGAACAAATTAGAGGTAGTCATGAAAATTCATGACGGTATCTACTAAATAAGGTTCTAAGTATATTTTCAGAAAAAGCTTTCCTGAATAAAAGAGAAAGTTGGCACATTTAAAACAAATTAATCCTATAATTTATGAGGTGATGTGTTCTGATTGAGGAGGTCCTCTTGGAATCTGCTTAAGGGCACCATACTGATATGTGATAAAATGCAGAATTGATAGGCATGAAACTTTTTTAGACATGGTCAACAAGAGAGATTGTCTGGTAGCAATTTTCAACACAGGTTTTTTACTGATACTGGAAGGTGGGGCTGCCCAAAGAAAATCTATTCAAAACCACATTTTCACAGCCTATGCTTTTGTCACATTCTCAATTCTATTTTGAAATAGCTTAGAATATTTTATAAATATATACTTTTCTATCACATTGTACCACTTTGAAGGTAAGGACATTTTCTATCATATTTATGACTCCTCACTGTCTAGCACAGAATTGTGCACGGGGTTCAGATTCGACAAATCATTAATGTTGGAGAAAAATAAACTTGACCTGGAGAAGTATGTGAACCTTGACATTGCAAATAATTATTTTTCACATTCTCTTACTTTTCCTCATAAGTAATTCTTTTATTTTTCTCCTCTCCTCATTTTGTCTGCTTTTACTTATTTTACACTTTTGCCCTTTAAGTAGGTCCTATAGATAGGGGTTGAAGAGACTTAGAGCTAAGATCTTGGGGATTTTTTGCTGAAGTAAAAGCTTTCTAATAAGAGGATTATATTCAGCTTATTCTTCCTCCATGACTGAATTTACAGATCAGCAGAGAAACTGGACGGCTGAAAAAGTGGCAGAGAGTGAGAAATGTATACGTTTGAGAAATGAGGCCTGACGAAGAGAGGTGCTGTGTTTGCCAGTGACAGCTTCAATCTCAATATGCTTTAAAGCCATCATTAATAAAATTAGGCTAATCAAACCTACCTCTCAAAGCTTTCCTGAAAGAAAGCTGTGAAGCTTTTCTTAGAGAAGCTGTTGTAAATTGGAGAAAGTGTTTAAAATAGTCATAGATTCCAATCAAGATAAAGGTAGCAAATTCAAGTACTTCAGTTCTCAAAGTCCACAGACCTGTCCCTGGCAGCTACCACTGTTGCTATTATTTCTAACTACACTTCCCACAATAACAGAAGTGACATATTCCTCCAAAGACACTGTGGATGAAAGCTATGAAATGCTTTTCAAAAAAATCCGACTCTCACTTTCATTCTTCTGTCCACTACTGCTGGCAGGAAGCCTCCACTTCCGAACATTTTCCAGTGGCATACAAGACTATCATGGTATGGACATATATGATGTTCTCATTTTACTGGTGTTTAGTACACATTTCCCCATAAAGATCATGTCTGAAATAGCAAGTTACTACTGTTCATTAATATAATTCTAGAAGTAAGTTATCAAAAGAGACTTTGCTAAGGCAATGTGGGAATCTCAATACCGTACCAGCACTCTTTCCAAAGTAAAGGCTTTCTAAGTTGCCAGTAATAACCTAGAAAATACAGTGTTGAAATATAAGCTGTTATTTAGGTTGGCAAAATTGGCAACATTTTTTTTTTTCTGGAAAACTAACAAGAAGAAATAATGTAAGCGTACTACGAGCTGAGGTTGCCATCGCCATATCCCACGGCCTCACAGTGTCTCCCATCGCTCAGACATTCCCTTTGAGTCCCTATTCCCTACATGTACCACCCACACATTTCTCTTCCAATCTACTCTCTTTTCTCCAGACATTTCTGTTCACACATCTCCACACATGGTTTGACATGTCTCCCAAGGACATTCCCTTTTCAATGCTAACTTTTAAGGTTTTAACCTCTGCCATTAAAGGCAGCATCTGTATTTCAGTTCAGAGCTATGGTACAGAAGCGTCTTCATCGACTGCATGCAGTGGGTTCACTGAGTTTAGGTGATGAATCTGTCTTACTGCAGCCTCTCAGTAAATATCTATTTTACAAAATCATTAAACAATTAAACAATGTACAACACTTGTAGAATCAGTGTCTGCCAGGAAGGTATATATGAAAAAGATCTGATCACGTGGTATACTCTCAAATAAGTAACTGTCCCATCCAAGGACAATGAGCAGATAATGAGCAAGAAGAAAAAGAGAAAAAGAAAAGAAAATAGCTGAATGTATTTGGAGACTGCTTAAGCAGTGAACCGAACAGCCAAGAGCATTCCAATTCTGTAATCCTTTCAGTGTTTGCTCAGCTTACTGCATAGATTTCTCACTGTCTAGTAACTCAACCATTGCAATAATTCAATAAACACAAATCAATTACAGTAATACAAAATTATCATAATCAACATCATTTAGGACTATTTGATCATTTTATTACATTATTCATTCACCACAACAGCCTTCCTGACCCCAGAGATTTACTCTTCCTTTTCTGCAGTAACGTTAACCTTTCTTACTTACAGTAGGCATCATTTTGAGGAAGAAAATCAAATTTCCCTTAACTTTGATAGTCTGTGGACTTTAATTTTCCTTATGGAGAAGTTGTTTGATGGGGAAAAAAAGTAGAACTCAAAAGGCTTGCTATCTTCAGTAGCTTCTTTGTAGAGTTTCAGCTCAGATCATTTAACCACTTGTTTTAAAGTTATCCAATGAAATTATTTCAGATAAAACCCAAACTCCTCATCATGGTATGAAATGACTTGCCTCAAACAGCATTTTCAACCTCATTTCTCTTAACTTCTTTCATAAGACCACTCGACCCAATAAAAAGAAACCATGCATTCTATGTTCATTGCTTGTGTCTTCTACCATGCGGTTTGTGTGGTTCCCTCTGTTTGGAAGGCACCACATTGTCTCTTGCCATTCTAAGTGCTATCTGTTATAAAGGTCCAGCTGAAATGTCATAATTTTTACAAGGCTTTTCCTAATCACTACGTATGAACATAATCTGTTTGAACGTCTTCAGTAATTTACCTCTTATAATGCTTAATGTTTTCTAAAGTGCATTTTGTATCAGGACATCAATTAAATAGAATAGACACTGTGTCAGATTAATCTGTGTGCCACCACAGTGCAGTTCATCATACATATTAGACGCTGAAAAGCTATCTCTTCTCTGAAAAAAACATGAGTTTAGAAACAACAACTGGGTATTTTTAATCTTCAGCATAATGAAGGTCTCAAAAATCACTGCTCAATTCTCAGTAAAATACACTAGCAAAACTTCAATATGATTTGGAAAAATTTCCATTTTCAAACTGTCTCTTTTTCTGTGACATTCATGAAAGACGTAGCAGCATTTTCCTTAGCCACTTACTTTAGAAGTATCCTCAATACTATCGTGATTTTTCTTCTGGTCTTTGGGTGTAATCACATGTCTTGGATTTCTTCATCTTCTCAGTTACATGGTGCATTAACACAAGCATGATTGGTACATCATCCATGCATGGCAGTATTAGGAATTATGATATTGCTTACACTTTTGATTTTAGCATAAAGACAGTTATGTCAGCTATTGCTCTTTAGATATTAATGAAATTAGCACCACTCTTCCTTTCCATTATCAGTTTGCTACCCTATACCCCATCTCCCTCCCTTACTCAGTGAAATGAAAGAAAACAGCAATTTGAACTTTACCTCCTTCATCATTCTCTCTGTAATAACTAATGTAGCAGCAGGTTACTCCAATTAGTAGCCTAACCTGAGTCCTTGTGATGGACAAGCAAGATTGACTCACAAAGAAAAAGAAGTCTGTAAGCAGAGTCGGAGAGGCCCCTTAAAAAAAAAGTAAAAAGAAAGAAAGAAATCTCTTCTAAAGGAAAAAGAGGACAGAGTATACAAGCACAGTTTAAAACCATGAGCCAGGTCTGAACGAAAGAATGATGCAATACAGCTCATGGTCTAGCACTTAATGCCTCTGCCAGCCCTTCTCCTGTGGGACTCATACCTGAGTCCTAGAGAGAGAGAGAATTGCATTAAAGCATAAAAGTGCATATAAAATCTAAGAGCTGCCTTACAGCAGCATCTATCAGACACTGAAAACACAAGACAAGTCTTCATGGTGTCTTTAGTGAGATTATACAGAAATTCCTCCTATTGGAGATGACATCAGTACCTTTGAGGGAGGCATATTTCTACCTTTGGGATCTTTGCTGCAGCCAATGGTGTAAAATATCACTGCAATCCCCTGAACTGGAAAGAAGAAAACTAGCAAAGGAGACATGATATTCCAAGGGTTTTCCATGTTATGCTCTCCCTGGAGATAGACAACCTAAACTAAACACCGAGGCATATAAGAAAGCTATACAGCCACCATTAGCTAGTTGGAATAGGACCAAGGGGAAAAACAAAACAGTATATTGGTTTGTTGTATTGTCTTTGCATGCTAATCTTTCATGGGGTGTTTTATTGTCAAACACATTTCTTTCCTTCATCATCAATCTTCTTGAAAGTGTAAACTGCATTTCTGTTTCTTTATTTTTACCTCCATGCATTCTTTAATTTCCTACAATTGTATTTCATCTCCAGCCACTCTACTGAAAAGTACTCAATGCAGGACACCATTGACTCTCTTGGGGCAAGAGTAATGACCCCTTTCTCAGGTCTCATCCTATTCATCACTTGTGTGATGTTCACACCATAATACATTCCTCTCTTTTTTCACTCTTCCTTCTAGGGCTCCTTTCATAGGCAGTCATCCTTTTTTGGCTCATTTCAGGGTTTTCGGATTCTCTGAGGTAAATATCACTCAAGAATTTACATCATATGCTTGCTTTCTGCATTCAGTATTCATGAATCAACTTTCTAACACATGACTTAATATATAAATTCCTGGGCATCACATTCCCCCGCACCAGTGTAACTGCCATCTGTATACGGATGACCTGGTTTTTATACTTTGGTTGACTTCAAAACCAAAAACTGTAGCTCAATGATGAGGACATGCAGGCACTTCACAAACCGTAAAACAAAATTAGATCCTACTAGAAGTCTCTCCCCAGCTTCTCCTCATTTTTCTCCTCCATTCTTTATCCTGTTCTTAGCATTACCATCTATCAGCAATTCAAATATAAAAATGTCTTCCTCTCTGTTTCCTAATTCTAGTCACTCATCCCTAATATAAATGACAAATGTATGCATTTCTCCTCATTTTATCATTTTTGAATGTCAAGGTTAGCTGCGTTACTAATAAAGCTGTTTGGGAAAACTGACGCAGGTCTTTGGTGATAGTAGGTTTTCTAGTGCACTTCTCTCACTCATTCATTCATTTGCATGTCTAGGCAAATACATCGTCACTCACTGAGGAGAGCCTATCTGGTTCAGAGGAAGGACTTTGAAGTGATGGCGTTTGATTTTTTTCAACCTTCTTCAAGATGTGAGCATGGTATATGTGGTTATACTCATTTTACTATCAGAATATGTAGCATTGTATAATAATAAGTAAAGTAAGTATATATACAGTAAAATAAGAGTTCAAATCCAGTTCCCAAGTTCTATTTACTGCCCCAACAACATCTGTGTGTGTCCCATACATTGAATCCTCACAATTCCAGTTTCCCTCCATTCTGTCACCTCTCCTCCCTACTTGACACACTGCTCATCTCTTTCTCTTCACACTTCGCCCAGATGCTGCAATAAGCACCCAACTGCTGGACATTTCTCCTGTCTCTGTGAGGCCACTTACGGCCCATCCATTTGTTCACGCTGGTCATTCAGTTTACGGTGTTCTTAGAGAGACCTCTACTTGAAAAAATCCACCAACTCTTTCAAGGCCTAACCAAAGATGACCTCTTCTGGAAAACCCTAGTGTTTTCCCAGGCAGAATAAAGTTTGTCTTCATGCTACCACAGCACGTAGGTAATTCCACTGGTGGAAAGCTCAGCAAATTATCTGTGGTCCTAATGATATTTTCAATGAGCTTCATTATTGTTGTCTAGCCAGTATGTAGCACAGCGCTGTAATGTAGTGAAGGTCTGATAACTATGTAATGAATTTAAATGAATCTTGTCAGTTCTGTAGATAACTGGGCATGTGAAGCACACATTTTTTTCACCCCAAAAATGCATACAGTGAGAGGTGGGCTTCGAAGATAGTAAAATTAAAAATTAGATCACTCTATTTCAAAAGTAGTCTTCTTCAGGTTTCCATCTTTCATTTCGATTTTCTTTATTCAGTATCCAGATATTTCTGACATCACATATAAGCATAACTTTTGGAGCTCATTGAATATGTTTTTCTAATAAAATCAAACATCAGCTCAAAAGTCAATTTTAAAAAAATGTATAAGCTATATCTGAAATAATATATTTTTATGCCAGAATTTAGTTAATGCCAAACTTTAATATTGGTCTCATTAAGATATATATAAGGAGGCCATAAGAATCATTAAAATCATTAATTAATCATTAATTTTATTGCTGACTTAATGACAGAAACCTATCATGTAAAACTCAGCAATAAAAGTAACATATTCTGATTGTATCACAGAATTCTTACAAGTCTGCAAAGTAAAATCTAAAAGCAACGGTATAAACATGCATTTGCAAGGGTCTTTTTTTCTTATAATGACTTATTTTCTTCTGGGTAGATATCCAATATTGGGATTGCTGGGTCAAATTGTAATTCTACGGGAAGCTCCATACTGTTTTCCATAGTGGCTGTACCAATTTACATTTTGACTAGCAGTGTAAAAGTGTTCCCTTTTCACCACATCCATGTCAATATCTATTATTTTTGATTTTTAAATTGTGGCCATTTTTGCAAGGGTAAGGTGGTCTCTCATTGTAGTTTTAATTTGCATTTCTCTGATGTTGAGTATATTTTTCATATGTTTGTTGGCCATTTGTTTATCTTCTTTTGAGAATTGTCTATTCATGTCCTTTGCCCACTTTTTGATGACATTATTTGTTTTTGCGATTGCAGAAGTATGAAATCAGCCTAAATGTCCATCCACCAATGAACAGATAAAGAAGGTGGGGTATATATACACCGTGGAATATTACTCAGCCATAAAAAGGAACAAAATAATGGCATTTGTAGTAAGCCGAATGGAGTTGGAGATCATTATTCTAAGTGAAGTAACTCAGGGATGGAAAATCAAATATCACATTTCCTCAGTTATTAGTGGGAGCTAAGCTATGAGAACACAAAGGCATAAGAATTATACAATGGACTTTGGGGACTCGTGAGAAGGGGCTGAGGGGGCTGAGGGATAAAAGACTATATACTGGGTACAGTGAACACTTCTTGGGTGACAGATACACCAACATCTCAGAAATTATCACAAAAGAACTTATCCATGTAACAGAAAACAACCATTCCTCCCAAACTAATGAAACAATAAATAAATAAATAAATCAACAGCAATGGTAAACACAGAGGTACCCTTGGAATGCGGATTGGAAAAATAGTATATATAGATTGTATGCTGATGCTTTAATTTTAATTTATTTTATTCTCATTAAAATGTATCCAGCATTGTCAGGATGAAAATGTAAGGTACACAACTAAGCAAGATTTTCTATTTATCTCTTCAGCTGCTAATTACAATACATTCTCTCTCACACTATAATTTTATGAAGTGTTCACAATTATTACTTTCAAGAATTAAGAAACATTTCATATTTCCAGGCCAAAAAATTTACCACAGACAGAGCTCTGTCTTAATTATGCAAGCTATTTGTTTTGGCTTTAAGTTCCAACTTCTTCACTGCAATTTTTATAATGACAGAAACATTTTTATATTCCTTTCATCTTGGTGAAATATTTTGCCACGATTATGGCTTAACCAATAGCAACTGTAGAAGTAATTCAAAAAGGCCAATGTATCATAGTACACATCCGTGTATATATATACACACACACACACACACACACACGCACACACACACATACATACATACATACAGAGAGAGAGAGAGACTGCCAGGGCTTTATTTTCAGTTCTGGTACTAATATGCACAAAAATAAATGCCATGAAAAAATTTTTTAATGTCAAATGAATTTTCAATCTACCTATTGTCCTGAGCATTTTTTTTTCTTATTTTAAGGTATTACTTTTTCTAAGTCAGTTAATAGCAAACACATAAAAAGGTTTAAACCTAAAAAGTCAGACTACATATACAAGCAACTTTGGGTTTCAAAATAATAAGAAAAATTTTATAAGTAATCTACAAAATATTATTTTATTATATACTGTGGAACATCCATTTTAGTCAATATATTTAACTATTCTTTGTACAAATCTCTATTCAGTCAAACATAAACAATATTTGAAAACACTGTGTGATATTTATGTTAACTTCCCATAAGCATTCTCTGGCGGCTACATGAAAAAAAATAGTTAAAAAAAAAAAACAGCAAGAAGGGAAAGAAGAAAAGTCAACATCTTGAGTTACTGGACATCATGATACAGATCTGGATGAGTCAAATACTTGCTGGTTGCTTGGGCTATGGCCTTTTAATTTATATAAATTGTTTTCTGTAAGTACCATTAAGTCAGTCAAAGATCATGGTGAGATTTTCTACTCAGTCAATTTGTTTTTATCAAAAAACTCTTTAGCAAGTAACTGGTTTTACAGTTTGTACAGTTATATTTATAAAATAATGTAAAATTGAATGAAAATGTGAGAAAATAAAAATAGAGAAAAATAATTAGATCTTTTACTGACCCTTATTTTATTTTTTTAAAGCTAAGCATAATTTTATTTTAGAACTGTTGCCTTGCAGCCAATCAACAGTCATTCAGACATATAGCATGAGCATTGAAATGTGTCTTTTCTGTGTTGAATCACTGAGATGTTCTGTCAGTAGGGTTAATGTGCCCATCAAAATCTCCCTAATACCTAAACAAGTACCAAGAGTGGGATCCTGCTACAATTAAAACAAAAATGGTTGTCACTGCCTTAGCATTCAGGTAGCTGGTATCAAGGAACTAGTATTGGAGGCTGGCAAGGCAATATGCCATGTTATGCAGTGGTAAAATATTTGATAAACCTTACTTGCAATAAATTGGGAGGCAAATTATATGCCTAGTACTTAGTAAAGCACAACAAATGTTAGGTGCACACATGTGTGTATGTGTTATAAAACCATTATTATAATTTATTTGAGAACAGAATTTAACATGAGTGATAGAAATATCACCAACTACCAATAAAGGTTTACATAAGTAATATTAATATAAATTTTTATATTAAATATTTTCAAGCTAGTTGTTAAAATATGAGACTATATAGCTTAGCTTATGGTTTTGTTTTTTTTTTTTTTTTTTTTTTTTTTTGAGACAGAGTCCCCCTGTTGCCCAGGCTGGAGTGCAGTGGCCCAATCTCAGCTCAGTGCATCAGCTGCCTCATCCAGGTGCATGGCTGG
>NW_012114799.1:351909-364949 GCF_000951035.1 Colobus angolensis palliatus
AGCCACCGCGCCCGGCCCTAGCTTATGTTTTTAAACAATTTAAAAATTAAAAGGAAACATACAAATGGTCCCCGGTTATAAGTGGGAGCTAAGCTGTTTTTTCAAATGTGAAAAAATGCTCAACATCACTAATGATCAGGCAAGCACAAATCAAAACCAAAATGCAATACCACCTTACTCTGGCAATAATGGCCATAAACAACAACAAAAAATAGATGTTGGCATGGATGTGGTGAAATGGGAACACCTCTGCATTGCTGGTCGTAATGTAAACTAGTACAACCACTATGGTAAACAGTGTGGGGATCCCTTAAAGAACTCAAAGTAGAATTACCATTTGATCCAGCAATCACACTATGGGGTATCTACCCAGAGGAAAAGAAGCTATTATACAAAAAAGATACTTGCACACGCATATTTATAGTAGCACAATTTGCAAATGCAAAAATATGGAATCAGCCCAAATGCCCATCAATCAACGAGTTGATAAAGAAATTGTGGTATATATACATGATGGGATACTACTCAACCATAAAAGAAAAAAAAAAATGAATGAATAGCATTTGCAGCAACCTGGATTGGATTGGAGATTATTATTCTGAGTGAAGTAATTCAGCAATGGGAAACCAAACATTGTATGTTCTCACTCATAAGTGGGAACTAAGCGATGAAGACGCAAAGACGTAAGAATGATACAATGGACTTTGAGGACTCAGGAGGAAAGGGTGGGAAGAGCATGAGGGATAAAAGGCTGCAAATTGGGCTCAGTGTATACTGCTTGGGTCATGGGTGCACCAAAATCTCACAAATCACCACTAAAGAACTTACTCATGTAATCAAATACTACTTGCCCCCAAAAACCTATAGAATTAAAAAAAAGAACTGTACCACCAAACAATTGTTTAAAAATGATACATGTTGTCCACTTCCAAGTAGTTCTAGTGATAACAATAGCGGTCAATGCATACTCAATTTCAAAGGAATTCCTCACTAGTATATTAAAACATTTATGAGAACCCTATGATTTAGGTTTATCCTCATTTTTCAGATACATTTCTGAGGTATAGAAGGATTTTCAGATTTGACCAAAGTAAAACAATTAGCAAAGATGAAGACTAAAGTTATACAGTTCAATTTAAAAGAAAGATGTTTCTGTATACATAAAGCCAAAATCCATCTAACGAAAAGCCATGAAGAAATAGAAATGGTTTGATTAACATCAGAAAGAAAGCACGTGTATCTCTCTCATGATGATGCCATAGTTTATAGAATTCCCAGAACAATTATCACCAAGGCCAGTCGGGGGAGGGGAGAGAGCAATGTGCTTTTACTGATTTATTGTGAATCACAAAATCTACAAATATGTATTATTTTGTGAATAAGCACATACTGTTTGATATTGTTAATCTGTACAAGATTAGATTCTGAGAATGTCAGCATTGAGATGGATTATGCTTTTGCAGAGAAAGAGTAAAGAAAGAAGATACAGGAAACTAGCAACTACCAAGGATACTGAACATATCAGTCTAGCAAAATGTTTAAACATGCAGTTTTAAACACAGTCTTAGAGATATTAGAAACTTTATTTATTTATTTATTTATTTTGAGATGGAGTCTCGCTCTGTCCCCCTGGTTGGAGTGCAGTGGCACGATCTAGGCTCACTGGAACCTCTGTTTCCCGGGTTCAAGTGATTCTCCTGCCTCAGCCTCCCAAGTAGCTGAAATTACAGGTGTGTGCCACTACGCTCACATAATTTCTGTATTATTAGTAGGGGCGGAGTTTCACCATGTGAGTCAGACTGGTCTCAAACTCCTGACCTCGTGATCCATCCACCTTGGACTCCCAAAGTGCTGGGATTACAGGCTTAAGCAACTGTACCCGGTCAGCACTACTTATTTTTATAGATTTGCCACGAAAAGTCTCTGGTATCACTTAGTACTATGTCACATTACAACTTCAGAGGAAAAGGCAGACTTGGTATTCAGTTGAGAAGTGTAGCTGTGTTGCTGATAAGCAAGTTACTGGGGCCTGAACTCTAAATATTTTGTTTTGACTTATAAAGAATAAAATTATCTTACAAGATTGTTGTGAAAATCGAACATATAAGGAGTGAGTGCTTGGTATAGGCATACTTTGAAGACATTGTAGGTTCCACTCCGTATCACCCCAATACAGCAAATATTGCAATGATGCAAGTCACATACATTTTTGGTTTCCTAGTGCATTTAAAAGTCATGTTTACACTAAAGAGCTTCTGCACAGCAAAAGAAACTGTGTGCAGAGTGAACAGACAACCTACAGAATGGCAAAATTTTTTTTCAGTCTCTCCATCAGACAAAGGGCTAATATTCAGAATCATCAGACTAAGGGCTAATATCCAGAATCTACAAAGAACTTAAACAAATTTACAAGAAAAAAACAACCCCATCAAAAAGTGGTCAAAGGATATAAATAGGCACTTCTCAAAGTAAGACATTTATGCGGTCAAGAAAAATATGAAAAAATGCTTATCATCACTGGTCATTAGAGAAATGCAAATCAAAATTACAATGAGATATCATCTCACACCAGTTAGAATGGTGATCATTAAAAAGTCAGGAAACAACAGATGCTGGAGAGGATGTGGAGAAATAGATGCTTTTACACTGTTGGTGAGGTTGTTAATTAGTTCAACAATTGTGGAAGACAGTGTGGCAATTCCTCAAGGATCTAGAACCAGAAATATCATTTGACCCAGCAATCCCATTACTGAGTATATGCCCAAAGGATTATAAATCATTCTGCTATAAAGACAAATGTACACGTATGTTTATTGCAGCATTATTCACAATAGCAGACTTGGAACCAACCCAAATGTTCATCAATGATAGACTGGATAAAGAAAATGTGACACATATTCAACATGGAATACTATGCAGCCATAAAAAGGGATGAGTTCATGTCCTTTGCAGGGACATGGATGAAGCTGGAAACCAGGATTCTCAGCAAACTAACACAGGAACAGAAAACCAAACACCACATGTTCTCACTCATAAGTGGGAGTTGCACAATGAGAACACATGGACACAGGGAGGGGAACATCACACACTGGGGCCTGTCATGGGGTGGGGGGTTAGGGGAGGGATAGCATTAGGAGAAATACCTAATGTAGATGATGGGTTGATGGGTGCAGCAAACCACCATGGCACTTGTATACCTATATAACAAACCTGCACGTTCTGCACATGTATCCCATAACTTAAAGCATAATCAAAGAAAGTTATGTTTACACTATACTGTGGTCTACTAGTGTGCAACAGCATTACATCTAAAAAAGTACACATATCCTAATTAGAAAACACTTTATTGCTAAAGAATGCTAACAATCATCTGAGCCTTTAGTGAGTCCTAAATGTTTTGATGGTGGAGGAACTTACCTTGGTATTATTGACTGTTGACTGATCAAGGTAGTGGTTGCTGAATGTTGGGGTAGCTAAGAAAATTTCAGAAATTAAGACAATAACAAATTTTGCCACATTGATTGACTTTTCCTTTACAAAATCTTTACCCGTAGCATGTGATGCTGTTTGATAGCATTTTTCCCCACAGTTGAACTTCTTTCAAGATTAGAGTCCATCCTTTCAAACTTCATGTGATAGTTAATATTGAATGTCAACTTAATTTGATTGAAAGACGCAAACTATTGATCCTGGATGTGTCTGTGAGTGTGTTGCCAAAGGAGATTAGCATTTGAGTCATTGGGCTGGGAAAGGTAGACCCACCCTTAATCTGGAGGGGGGCACCAACTAATCAGCTGCCAGTGTAACCGGAATATAAAGCAGGCAGAAAACCATAAAAAGGCTAGATTGGCTTAGCCTCCCAGCCTCCAGCCTCCTCTTGTGCTGGATGCTTCCTGCCCTTGAACATTAGACTCCAAGTTCTTCAGCTTTGGGACTTTGACTGGCTTCCTTGCTCCTCAGCTTGCAGATGGCCTGTTATGGGACCTTGTGATCATGTGAGTTAATGCCACTTAATAAACTCGCTTTTATATATAGATATATATCTTCTATTAGTTCTGTCCCTCTAGACTGACAAATACAATCTATCACTGCTTTATCAACCAAATTTATATAATATTCTAAATCATTTGCTGTCATTTCAACAATGTTCACGTCATATTTACTGGGAGTAAATTCCATCTTTGCCCATCCATAAGAAGTAAATCCTTACCCATTTAGGTTTTATCATGAGAGTACAGCAATTCAGAAACTTTCAGAGACTCCACTTCTAATTTTATTTATCTTGTTATTTCCACCACCTCTGCCGTGAATTCCTTCACTAAAGTCTGGAGCCAAAGTCATTCATGAGGGTTGGAATCAACTTTTTAAAAAATAAGATTTGAAATAAAAAATTATCCTGAACTCAAGGGTTGTACAATGAATGTTGTGTTGTCAGGCCTGAAAACAACATTATTCTCCTTGTACCTCTCCATCAGAGCTCTTGGGTAACCAGGTGCATTGTTAATGAGCAGGTATATTTTGATAGAAAATTTTGTTCAAATAGTGGGCTTAAAATTATTGAGTAAACTGTGCTGTAAGCAGAGGTACTATCATCCAGGGTTTGTCATTCCATTTACAGAGCACAGTTAGCCTAACTCTTCAGGTCCTTAGGGTTTTCAGAAAGATACAGGAGCACTGACTTCAATTTAAAGCCATCAGCTCCATTAGCCTATAACAAGAGAGTCAGCCCATCCTTTGAAGCTTTGAAGCAAGGCATCAACTTCTTCTCTCTGGCTCTGAAATTCCTAGATGCCATCTTCTTCCAATAGAAGGCTGCTTTGGCTACACTGAAAATTTGTTGTCTAGTGTGGTCAATTTCAGCAATGATCTCAGATACATCTTCTGGATAACCAGTTTGCTGTGATTTCTACATCAGCACTTGCTGCTTCAGCTTACACTTTGATGTTACAGAGACAGCATCTTTCCTTAAATCTCGTGAACCAATCTCTGCCCATTCAAAGTTTTCCTTTGCAATTTCCTCATCTCTCTCAGCCTTTATAGAACTGAAGGGAGTTAGGGCCTTGCTCTGGAATTAGGCTTTGGCTCAAGGGAATGTCATGGCTGCTTTGATCTATACAGATCATTAAAACTTTCTTCATATCAGCAATAAGGCTGCTTTGCTTTCTTATCATTTGTGTGTTCACTGGAGTAGCACTTTTAATTTCTTTCAAGAACTTTTCCTTTGCATTCACAACTTGGATAACTGGACTAAGAGGCCTAGCTTTTGGCCTGTCTTGGCTATTGACATGCCTTCCTCACTAAGCTTAATCATTTCTTGCTTTTGATTTATATTGAGAGATGTGTGACTCTTTCTTTAACTTGAGTACTTTGAGGTGACTATAGGATTATTAATTGTCATAATGTCAAAGTTGCTGTGTATCAGCGACTAGGGAGGCCTAGGGAAAGGCTGAGAGATGGGGCAACAGCTAGTCAGCAGAGCAGCCAGAACAAACACAACATTTATTGATTAACTTTGCTGTTTTATATTGACATGGTTCATGACACTCCAAACAAATTACGATAGTAACATCAAAGATCACTGATCACAGATCACAATAACAGATACCATAATAATAAATTAATTTGAAATATTGTGAGAATTCCCAAAATGTGACCCAAACACATGAATTAGGCATATACTGTTGCAAAAATGGTGCCAAAAATTTGTCATTTGGAAAAAAATGCATTGTCTGCAAAGCACAATAACACAAAGTGCAATAGAATAAGCTTTGCCTATACAGAGCTTAGCTTCACAGTAGGAACCTGGAAAAGTTATATTATTATTGTGATGGCTGTTGCTGCTGCTGTACATTAAGGAGCTGCCAGAAAATCACTGATTTTCAACATTCTAATCTTTCAACTCAAATTGTTCATGTATAATTTCAGAACCTAGGCTGTAAATGTAACGCCTCATTCCCTAAAATTCTTAACTCACTGTGAAATGCAGACATTAGCGCTATTTTTCCTTAACAGGGAAAGCCAACTCACTCAGTCTCCGTGAGAGAGGATATCAAAGAGTTAACCAGCTTATTCTGCATAACACCTAATAAATACCTCTTGCAAATCAACATGTCTCTTAAGATTTAAGTGAAAATTTCAAATTTGTCTTTCTAATCCTCAGACTAAGAGAGTCATAGGATAGAAGAAGGCGGAAAGGGTACATTGGTTTTAATTTCGATACCTTCAACAATTGATTGGTGGTGTCTGGCTAGAGAGCCCTCTGTGGAAGCTTCTGCTGCCTAGCCTTTCCAGTGAGAGGATGCCGTGAACAGTTAATAATGTTTGCCACAGAAAAAGAAAGCTAATAAGAATCCTCAGTGTTTGTTTAAGGAGTTCATTACTAATGCCGAAATGTTGCTTGGAAATAAGAGAACCAAGGAAAATGACTTCCCATCTTAATCTTCATTATTAATAAACAAGATAACTATTGGGTTCCTACCAGACATCTAAAAGAGCACCTACCATTAAACAATGAAAGGCATCTCTACACTAACATGCTTGCCTGACAACTATGTCCATAGTATATTCTGAAAGATGGGTTAAAATGTTCACCAATGTGATGTTAGATCAATTTAAACCTTTCTTAAAATATTGTATCTGTCACCTAGTAATAATACCTCTAAGTTTTCTTTGGGGATTGAGTGACAATGTATAGCATAGTGTCAGACACACAAAAAGAACTTCTTACATGGCTATAATTATTATAATGAATATTAGAATCTTGGTGTGTGTGGTGGGGGGAGTGTGTATAGGTTTTGTTTTGGTTGCTTGTCTGTTTCTCGCACTCCTTAGCCAAAAGTAAATCTTTTAGTTGTGAACTAAGGAATTAGAGTTGAGACTTAGGGAGCAATTCAAACATTTCACCGAAAAATCGTCTATGAGGCAGACTTAAGCCATAAGGCCATCCTCCACAGTGTACTTATTTGAGGCAACAGCCATAAGACATGTCAACTTGGCTACGCAGTGGCTCACGTCTGTAATCCCAGCACTTTCGGAGGCCGAGGTGGGTGGATCACCAGAAGTCAGGAGTTCGAGATCAGCGTGGCTAACATGGTAAAACCCTGTCTCTACTAAATATACAAAATTTGCTGGGTGTGGTGTCAAGCACCTATAACCCCAGCTACTCACGAGGCTGAGACAGAACAATAACTTGAATCAGGGAAGCGGAGGTTGCAGTGACCTGGGATCGCACCACTGCACCACTCCAGCCTGGTCCACAGAGTGAGACTCGGTCTCAAAAAAAAAAAATTTTTTTTAAGTCAACTTTAAGATAAATTGGAGAATTTCCAGAAATGCCATCATAACCTTAGCTTTGAAATGAGTAAGGCAACTTGATTTTAAAACAGAATTATATTGTTTTAAATGCATGTGTACCACAAATAATTGCTTATCTTTACTTCTTTTATTTTTTCTAAATTGAAAGAAAGAGATCTGTACTCAGTAATTCAGATGGCAAATATGTGAAAAAGATCAATAAATGAGGCAAAGTCCTCATTCTTATTTTTACTATTCATATCATTATGTCTATTGTCCCAATCTCTTGGTATATATGCAGATTTTTTGTGTATCCCAGTAAAGCATATCCAGCTCATATTATTCTTACAAAGATAAGTCTAATTCTCTGAACTTCCTTGCACAGAGGTTTTCTAAAGCAATTCTCCTTTCCCTGTGGATACTTAAGAGGTCACACTGAGAATGAAATTAGCAAGTGTACAATAAAAGCTAAAAAAAAAAAATGGTTAAAAAGAAAAACCTAAGCATTTTCATGTTAAATGAGAAAGAAGTTGGAGAAAAGTTAATAGAGTCTAAAGATCATGTTTGTATCCCAGAGAGGTAATAAATTTACCCTTCAAGGCAGTAAGGAGGTCCCAGTTTAGACTTTGAAGCAAGAGCTGACTTTCATGTCAAGGTCACCTTCTCTCCAATGATCAACTTTTAGAATAAATAAGACCGTGACAGAAATGAAAAGACTACCAAAGTATAAGCATATGTGAGCGTACACATGTATTATGTAGGGCTTAAAAAAGACCTGAAATAGTAATTACTCTGCAGGAATGAGAAAGAATAGGTAATTTTTTAATTTATATATTTCAGAATAGTTTTATTAAACAACAAGCATGTATTATTTTTATGTTCAGGAAAAACAATAAAACTGGTTTAGGAAATGTAAGTGCATGCATACACAGCTACCTGCGAATCCAAGTGTACATGGTGAGAAGGTGGCACGCCATATTAACTGCTATTCTTTTTGCCTTCAAATGTTCCCCAGTAGCTCATGGATTACAGTACAGAAAACTGCTATTGAGAATTAAAATTATAAAATTTCCAGGGCCAGTTTAGTAAAGCCTAGCTATTGACCTGAGAATCCTTTGTACAAGGGAAGAAAGGTCAACCAACATGCTTATTAGTCTTTACCTTCCATAGCAGTGCTTTATAAATTGTGAAACTTAACCTATGCCAAGATTAAGGTTATCTAATCAGTTTCGTGGGTCATGAAACAAGTATGTTAAACACCGATAGTAATGGAGAGAAGAAGAAAAGGAAACATAGTGCAGGGTATACAAAATTGGTGAGTGTTGAGTTTATTATTATTATTATTATTACTATTATTTTACGCATGTGATGTGTGAGAAAAGGAGAAAGAGACAGGGAGAGTCAACTCAACTGTAATGCAAAAATTATTCCTTAGTGTGGGCTGCAGAAAAAATATGATAAACACTGGTCCATAAAATTTGGGAATAAGTGAATTGGAGAGAATACAACGACTTCATCATCATTCTGTCACTTATTAGGATCTCCCCTTCTTCAAGATAAAGAGGTACCTTGGAAAGCATTTCCCTCACTACCTCCATTTAACTTCCTACTGTTTCAAGGGCTGATTTATCTCTCTAGTCTAGAACTTTCTAAGTTTTAAATCCACCTGATACTACCAGGCAGAAGAAGGGCTGAGGGAGAGACAGGTGAGCAGAAATGGGATATGTGTATGGAGGATGGGGAAAAGCCTGCATTCCACATTTGGTGTGGCAAAGGTGAGTGAGTTTCCCATGAGTCAAAAGGATGCTGTGGAAATTCTATGGAGTATCATCCTGTCCTCACCCACAAGAGGGTTACAAACTTGGGTAGAAATTATTACTGTGGCAGACTCTATTGTCAATTTTTCTCGGCAGAGACTAAGTCCTAATTCCAGGAAACTCTAGGGGAGATCCAGAATCCCTGAGAAAAACTATCAAATGGATCCCAGAGTGAACTCCCATTTGAAAGTCCTCTATGAAGTACAACCACCAGGGGGAAAGCAAGGAGCACTTGAAGGGGATGGGAAAAGAACAGGTCTTCTCCAGTCCCACGTGATGCCTACGGAGTCAAGTCTTTTCTGAACCAGGGAAAGACTGGAAGGGAGAAAGGGGTCTTATAATCACACATGGGACTGCATTCTTAGACTACATTCTAGAACCAAGTCTTAAAAAACTAGGTAAGACTTTTAAAGTAACCCAAAGTGCCGGAAATGACATGAAATCAGACTGGTTTCTTTCGGGAAGCACAGTGGGAACAGTTACTGGATAAGATATTATCACACACCTAGTCTCACTTGAACTGCATGTAATAAACGCTCACACACACACATACACACACACACACTCAATACACCTACACAATTGCAACACTTCTCTAATTTAGATGAAAGATCATTCTGTTTTACGTAACAGAATAAATTGTTTCATTGTAAGCCTTTAAAATATGACATGGTGGTCACTAATTTGCTGTCACTTTAAGTCCATTTAAGAACAGTCAATCTACAGTCAAGATTAAGATCATGATAGACACTATTGATAAGGCTGCTAGGAGTTTATATTTAGTTCTCAACTCTGCTCCTTACTAGCTATTGCAAGTGATTAAGGTATTTAACTTTACAGAGCTTCAAATTGCCCCATACATGAAATGGAATTAAAATACTTGCATGTCAGGGTAGTTGTTCTAGGGATATAATAATAACACACACAAAACAGTTAGCACCAAGGCTGGCACATGTTAACTACTGAATAAACAGCAGCTGTTATTATGATTACCAGAAAATATTAATGTTTATAAAGACTAAAAGTTCAAAATAAGTATATTCATTCACTTCATTCAATATGTATTTTGGGAACTTGTCATGTGCAGTGATTACAAAAGGAAATGAAATCAGCTCCCTTGCCTTGTGTGAGGATAATGCAGAATGCATACTAGCACTCATATACGGAAGAATTTTTTTTTTTTTTTTTACCAGTGGCTGTATGACAATTCTATACATGTTCAGAAGAGTAAGAAAGCACACAACATGGGAAATCAGAAGGCACCAGGAAGTAGTGAAATGAAAACTGAACATTGAAGCATGTATAAGTTCAAAACCTATGGTCAATTCAAACATTGTAAGCAAAATAATTAGAGGAAGGTGACCAGCCTATCACATTATCATCCCCAAGTTTGCTAAGTGCCTTCTTTCCCATACTCGGCTTTTATGTATCATATTCAAAGCACCTAAAAACCTGTCTTTCTTTCTTTTTTTTTTTTTTTTCTCAGAAAAAAGGTGAAGCTCAGAACATTTCTATTAGTAGTAACTATAAGCTTAACTCAAGTCTCTGAGAACAGAAACCACACTTTTAATGCTTCCTCTCAAAGGGCCGGAGTTCAGTCACACTGGAGTAAAGAGACCCAGGCTAGAATGTTACGGAGGAGGCTTCCGATGCCAAGGTGGAAAGTGTGACTCAGTTCAGTGCATGCCATTGACTTGTTTGGAACAACACAATGGAGTAGGCAGTTAGAAGACTTGTGCCAGCCAAAGTACATCCTCTTGATTTGAGAAGAATGAGGCAGGCTGGAGAGGAAGGGGCTCATGTGGAAGCACATGCAGGAATCTACACCAGTGATTCCTTTAGGAGGCATAAAACTCACCCACAAAATTTGGTGCAAATCCAGGCCCTATTCTACTTTGTGCTCATTACTGATTCTCCAGATGATTCTCATATCCTCAAAGGTGTGAGAAGTAATGGCCTGACAAGAGATGAGGTGGAGCTGATCCCAAATACTGTGGTGGGAGCACAGAGGGAGGGAAATGGTGAGAGTCACAGAAAAGAGTGAACCACAGGACTGGATTTCTTTCATATAGCGCTACTTCTTGATTTAAAGTTTTGGGGGCTAACACTTGTTACAAACAGACATATAGAAAATTATTTTTGGTGAGATTCATTGCATCACAGTGATGTTATAGGCGAAATTCTTTTGTATTGAAACTAGGGATCCTTGTATCTATTTAAACTTTTCTATTCACTGACCATTTAAGAGACGAATTTCTTCTCCAGAAAAATAAGGTACTTGAACTAAGATGACTTCTAAGACCCATTCTAATTTTTAATGTAGGTACAACTTGTACAAAAAAGACCGTAACAACTAATATGAATCAAACTGTAAAGTATGTGCTTCAAATTCTTTGTAGCAAAATGTAAGGAAAGCAATTTGTAAATGTTCATTAGCATATGTGCCTTAAGATAAACATACATTTTTATAAATAGAATGCATGTTATTATATTGTCATATATCATAGAATAAAAGTAAAAGAATATGGACATTCGTGTTTTAAACAAATGAGCTGGAATTTCTTAGACTTCATAACCTTAGATTAATAATTATATTTAATTCATTTTTTAATCTATAATATCAGACTATTTTTTCTACTACAGAATTTGAAATATCTTAGTTTTAACCCTACTTAAAACACCATTACACAGGATAACAAAAGTAGGGAACTCCAAGGAAGAATGTAATCTAGTTCAAATAATGAAATACATGTTTCTTTCCTCTTTTTTTTCTTTTTAATGTCTTGAACACTGAAGCATGTTTTCTTATCTACACTCCATAGGCTCAACTTGCTTCCCCTCAGTTAACTAAATTAGCTAATTTTGGCTTTACTATTAAAATTTCCAACTATGGTCTGCCAGTAGTTCTCAATCTTTGAGACTGATATGGCAGATATTAGAGATTGAAAACAATTGTAATTATTTTCCAGAAAACTATAAGCCATGTTAGAATACTATGGATCTTTCTTCCTTATATTTTTATATGTGTCTGTGGTTTCTTATTTTTCGTAATTAGTGTTTTCACCAGAAAAAGCACCCAAAAAAATATAACAAATAAATCATTAACATATCTTTAGAATTTTAATAGAATCTTTTCAAAAGCAGTTCATTTTTAATTAAATGCAATACTTATTACAATTGAAATGTTCACAAATAATTTAATAAATAAAAAAGCTCTTCATTTAGAAAGTCTAAAATTATAACAACTCATTGGAAAAGTTCTAAAATAAAATAAAAGTAAATACAACAACTAGTTAAAATGTTAATATAATCCTAGTGTTCATGGCAGAAATACTACCTACAAAATGAAAAGAAAGTAGAAAGTCCTAGCTAAATCAATCAGATAACAGAAAGAACTGAAGGGCATCCAACTTGGAAAGAAAAGAGTCAAATTATCTTTGAAGATGATTTAATCTTATATTTGGAAAAACCTAAATACTCCACCAAAAGACTACCCAAACTAATAAACAGATTCAGTAAAGTTACAAGACACAAAATCAACATTAAAATAGCCATTTCTATATGGCAAGAATAAACAATCTGAAAAAGAAATCAAGAAAGTAATCCCATTTACAATATCCAGAAATAAAATGAAATAGCTAGGAATTAACAACAACAACAACAACAAAAACAAAACAACAAAAACAATTTCTACAGTGAAAACTATAAAACACTGATGAAAGAAATTGAAAAAGACCCAAGAAAAATAAAAAGATATTCCATGTTCATGGACTGTAAGAATCAATATTGTTAAAATGTCCACATTACTCAAAGGAATCTGAAAATTCAATGCAATGTCTATCAAAATACCAATGCCATTCTTCAGAGAAATAGGAAATACAATCCTAAAATTTATGTGGAATCACAAAAGACCCAGAATAGCCAAAGCTA